>NW_025894436.1:0-1163 GCF_002878395.1 Capsicum annuum
TATCATGCCTTTGTAAAGAAAATTACTTTTGGGCACAAGAACGAAAGAGAGTTCTTGTTGAAAAAACCTCACATACCTTGAATGATGAACTTTAGATCGATACTCATTTTTGATATGTAAATCGTGCCTTTGAATGATGGTTCTTGGAGTTCTTGAACTAGGAACTTGGAATCTTGAATAAATTTGCAAAATTAATGGTGAACTTTGAAGGTTCTTGAAGTTGGATGTAGGAGCTTAGGGTTTTCTTTTTGAGGGAATTTGATGAAATATAACATATAATACTTCTAATAGGCTTTAATATAGGGTTTGGATGGATTTTGGGTGAGGGAGAATGACCAAAACAGCCCTAAAAATCAATTAACTCTCGAATCTGTCCTTTGGTGGACTGTTTTTATAGTCTGAAGTAGATCAATCATAACGTTTTACTCCGATATCCAAATTGGATGAAACCAATTTCATTAGAAATAGACTCTTATATATTTCCATTGATATATAGTATCTCACTCAGATTATTCTGTACGAGGAGTTATGATCGTTTGAAGTTGACCCAAAAATTTGCTTTTGATAGGTTGAAGTAGATCTACCATAACTTTTTGCTCCGACAGACAAATTGGATGAAACCAATTTCATTGGAAAGAGGAATCACAGAGATTTCCATTGATATATAGTAGATCACCTAGATCATTATGTACAAGGAGTTATGATCGTTTAAAGTTGGAGCAAAAATATGCCAGGGCTTAGTACTTTTTCCTACACATTTTACTGTTTGCTAATATTCACAGTTCGATCAGAATGTTCATAACTCGTTGCTCGGGTGTCCATTTTGGATGATCCACATATTGTTGGAAAGCTTATTCGATACTCTACGTAATTGTGGGTCATAATATAAGACATTCCACATGGAAAATTTATAATTCATTCTAGAAGATAGAGCCCAACACGTTTACGCACAAAATTCCAACGAAAAATTTCCCAGGGTATTACATCATCCCCCCTTGGAAACATTCATCCTCGAATGACGCTAGACATGCCAAGATTAGATAGGGAATAGAGAATACAGCTGAAACCATTCGTTATACTCATCACCATATCGTTTCTCACTCCGAATGCAACATAGAATGCATAAATTCAAGAAACTACAGCTGAACACATAATAAATGACA
>NW_025894437.1:0-3088 GCF_002878395.1 Capsicum annuum
ATGTGGATGAGGAGAAGTGAGGCTTGGTGAAGGATATTCACCATTTAGCTAATCTAAGAGTTCGTTTCTTAGATTTTGAGGATGGAGATGTGATTATACAAGAGCTGGTGAAATTATCTCTTGGTGATTAGGTGAAGGAGAAGCAAGTTTTAGACCCTATGTTGATACAGATTAAGGATGATATGGGTCAGCAGAAATTCATGGCTTTTGATATTAGTCGTGATGGTATCTTGAGATACCAAGTTAGATTGTATGTTCCCGATATTGATAGGCTACGAGAGTGGATCTTGAATTAGGATCATGAGTTGAGGTATACTGTTCATCCTAGTTCGACGAAGATGTACCATGATTTGAAAGAGATCAATTAGTAAAATAATATGAAGAGGGATATGGCCAATTTTATGGCAAGTGTATGGTTTGTCAGCAAGGGAAAGTGGAGCACTTGAGGCCTAGTGGTTTGTCTCAAGAGATTGAGTTTCCCATATGGTAGTGGGAAGTAATTAACATGGACTTTGTTACCAGTATTCCGCAGTGTCAAAACCAATTTGATTTAATTTGGGTCATCATGGATAGGATGACTAAGTCTACTCACTTTTTACCCATGAGGACTAATTATTCTATGGAGGATTATACTAAGCTTTTTAGAAGATCATCAAGTTATATAGTACACCTATTTCTATTATACCTGATCGAAATATGCAGTTCTCATTGCTTTTTTGGCTGTCATTTCAGAGAGGATTAAGAACTAAGGAGAACCTTAGCATCGTTTTTCACCCTTAAACAGATAGACAAGTGAAGAGTACTATTCAAACTTTGGAAGATATTCTAAGTGCCTGTGTGATTGATTTTGGTGGTAGTTGGGTTGATTATTTTTCTCGTATCAAGTTTGCTTATAATGAAAGCTAGCATTCTAGCATTCAGATGGCTCCGTTTGAGGCTTTATATGGTAGGAGATGTTGTTCTACTATTGGGTGGTTCTAAGTTGGTGAGACTAGATTGTTAGGTCCTGAGTTAGTTCATTAGGCCATGAAAATGGTAAAGGTGATTAGGAATACGTTTTAGACAGCCCAAAGTTGCCAAAAGTCCTATGTGGATGTGAGTCATAGGGAGTTGGAGTTTGATGTTGGAGATTGTATGTTCATTAAGGTATCTTCCATGAAAAGGGTGATAAGGATTGGAAAGAAGGGGAAGCTCACCTGTTATGTTGCTTCGTACTTGATTTTAAACAGAGTGGGTAATATTGCTTATAAGTTGGATTTGCCATCTAGTTTAGGCCTCATTCACCCGATCTTTGATGTTTCAATGTTGAAGAAGTATGTGGGTGATTCTTCCTTGGTTGTTCCTTTATAGAGTGTTGGCATTTTAGATTCTTTGTCTTATGAGGAAATCTCGGTTATGATTTTTGATAGGTAAGTCTGTTATTTGAGGACTAAGGATGTGGCTTCGATGAAGGTTCTGTGGAGGAATCATAAGGTTCAAGAAGCTACTTGGGAGAATGAAGAGGACATAAAGTCCAGATAGCCAATCTTATTTCCTTCTTTGGATAATCGTGCGTAAGATATGTGTTTTCTTTATTATGTTTGTTTACTGACTTTTTAAAGGAAATTATGGTTGTTTCTGTCTTAAAAAATTCTAATGGATGCCTTTATTTGTCATTCAGGGATGAATGATTCTTGGATGGAGAATGTAACACCCTAGATTTTTGCCTTTGAAAAATCCCTGAGTTTTGAACTCACTGCCTAAGCTACGACTTACTTTGCGAGTCGTAAGGTGTCCATACGGGTAGTAGGTCCCAAATCGTAGACTAACTAGTAAGGTTTGTCTAGGTTACTACCTTGACCACGACTTGTACCTCATGAGTCGTGAAGACTCCATACGAATCGTATAGTGTAAATTGTAGCCTCACCAGTATGGGGACCCCTTGATTTTGTCCTGACTGTGACTTAGACCGTATAAGTTGTAGGATCACAATACGAGCCATATAGTATGAGTCGTAACGTGTCCTCGTGGTGATTCTTCCTAGGCTACGACTCGTGGTGATGAATCGTAACATGTCCTTGCCAGTCATAGGGTGATCCGTAGTCATTGGCAACCATTTTTTAGCTTTTCATTAAGGAACTTTGGACATTTCCTCTTTCCCCCAATTATGAACCATGACCTTAAAACCCTTTTGTGAACTCATTATCATCCAAAACACAATCAAAGACATACTCTCTTCTCTCTCAAATCCCTAAGTCAAGAACCCTAGGGTTTCCAAGGGATTGGCAATTAGAGCTTCTAAGGGTTAATTTATCTTAGTAATTCTTGATATCTTAGGAATATTACTCTTTCCTAAATCTTATTTTGTTAAAACATGTGTTTTAAATTGTTATTCAAGTGGGTTTGAATGTTGGCTTTAGAATGTGGGTTGAGGGTTTTGAATGATTGTTTCCTCAAATGATGTTCTCATGGTTTATATGTAAATTTTCATGTTTTAATGATGGTTTTGAATGTGTGGGGTGCACGGGCATAGTGAATAAACTAGGGGGTCATGGATTCCCCTAATTATGTGGATTTTGATAATTGAATTGGTGATAACCTAACCCAATCTTGTGAAACTTGCTTTGAACATGAGAATATAGGCATTGAAAATTCCTTTGGAACTATTGTATAAAAGAAAGGGCTAAAGAACAAAAATTGATTTAATGAACAAAGGTGGTCTTGGCATTCCCCCACACTAATTTATTGAATAAAACGGATCGCGGCATTCCCCTAAGTTAATGGAATTGTAATGGCATAATTATAAGCTTGCAAGTGTAAGAGTACAATGATACCTATGGTCTGACTTAGTGGTCAATTCCTTGGTCAAATTGATGGGTTATGTGAGACATGTTTTAATTAGGCTTATAGGGGATTGTGTAGCTAGGCCATGAAAGTCTAGGTCCCGATGGACTAATATTGGAAACCACTTTTGTCGGCATAGGGGTCAAAATGGCCTAGTGTTCGAGTCACCATTTCTTGATGAGTGGGTGTTCGGGTTTCCCTTGATATTTTATCGGGTATTCAAGTCACCCTTGGTGTATATGTGCATATGATTATTCTCTTGTTT
>NW_025894438.1:0-2784 GCF_002878395.1 Capsicum annuum
GTCATACCTCAAATATAAAACAACCAAAACCATACTGAGTAACATATGACCAAGTCCCCTAAACCGTACCTACATCATACGACAAGTAAGCATGAGTCGTATGATGATCAAAAATCTCAAACTCAAGAAATTTCCAAGGGTCAAAACTCAGGGTATTTTTATTCTCCCCCACATGGATCATTCTTTCTCAAATAATGGAAAGAGGTAGTATTAGAACGATTAAACCCCCACGTGTCTCTACCCTTACCTTTAAGATAGAAAATAGAATACCAAGAAATCAATCATTCCTTTAAGAATGTGTGAAAATAAAGATGTTCTGAAGAACACATACCTTCTACACTAATTTCTGCATGAATTTCTAGAGAAAAAATAGGAATAGATACTTGGACTTTATGTCCTCTTCGGCTTCCCATGTAGCCTCTTCAACCTTGTGGTTCCTCCATAGAACCTTTACCGAGGCCATATTTGTCCACAACTAACTGACGATCTAAGATCTCAACTGGGGTCTCTTTATTAGATAGGGAATTGGAAATACAAATATCCTTGATAGACATAACTTGCAACAGATCACCAATACACTTTCTTAACATAGAGAAATGGAATATCGGGTGAATGGAGCTCAAACTAGAAGGTAATTCCAACTCATAGGCAATATTACCAACCCTCCACAAAATCACATAAGGACCCACATATCGGGAACTGAGCTTCCTTTTTTTCTCAAACCGTATCACTCCTTTCATGGGAGACACCTTTAGGAATACCTTATCTCTAACCTCAAAATCCAAGTCCCCTCACCTCACATCTTATAAGACTTTTGGAAACTTTGGGCCTCTTTAGTCCTATCCCGAATCACCTTCACCTTCTTCATAGCTTGGTGAAAAAAATACAGACCAAATATGTCTACCTCACCATACTCGAATCACCTAATGAGAGGCCTACACCTCCTATAATACTATGCTTCAAACGAAGCTATCCCAATTCTAGAGTGGTACCTATTTTTATAGGCAAACTCTATAAGAGGTAAGTGCTCAACCCAACTATCACTATAGATAATCACGTAAGCACGAAGCATATCCTCCAATATTTAAATAGTCCTTTCTGCTTTCCCATATGACTATGGGTGAAGCAGTACTCAGACTCACCTTAGTCCCCAAACATTTTTGAAATGACCACTAAAAGTGAGATGAAAACGGCATCCTACAATCAGAGATGATAGAAACTGGTACCCCATGTAATTTCACAATCTCTTGGAGGTACAACCTTTCATAATCCTCAACTGAGAAGTTATTCCTCACTGGAAAAAAGTCATCTAACTTTTTCATCCAATCCATGATGACCCAAATAGAATCAAATTAATTCTGTGACTGAGGAATACCGATAACAAAATCCATGTTGATCACTACCTACTTCCATTCAGGCAGCTCAATTTCTTGATACAATCCTTCGAGCCTTATGTGCTCAACTTTAACTTGTTCACACACCATGCATTTTGCTATAAAATTAGCCATATCCCTCTCTATATTGTTCCACCAATATATCTCCTTGAGGCCATTATATATTTTGGTCAAATCGGGGTGAATAATATAGCGTGACTCATGGGCCTCAGCTAAGATCCATTCAGTGCCTTTGGGCTTGGTAAAAACCAAATCTGAAGTTAGATTATCCTTTATCTTCTCAAAACTACCCTCACACGCATTAGACTACAAGAACTAAACCTTTTTCTAAGTCAACTTAGTCAATGGGGTAGCTATAGTTGAAAAACTCTCTACAAACCTCCTGTAGTAACTAGCTAAACCTATAAAGCTTTGAATATTAGTTAGAATCGTGGTTCTAGACCACTTTTTTACCACTATAAGTTTTTGTGGATCCACGATGGTCGCTTCTCTAGAAATGAGATGACCCAAAAAAGTGATGGAGTTCAACCAAAATTTATACTTCAAAAATTTAGTATACAACTGCTGCTCCTTCAGGGTCTGGAATACAATGCAGAGATGATTTGGATGATCCACCTTGTTCTTCGAATACACCAAAATGTCAACTATAAAAATAATGACAAAAAATCTAGAAACTGATGAAAGACCCTATTAATCAAATCCATGGATTGCATGGGGGCATTGGTTAATCCAAAAGACATAACCACAAACTCAAAGTGCCCATACCAGGTACAGAAAGTTGTTATAGGGATATGCACCTCCCTAATTCTCAACTGATGATACCCAGATCGAAGATCAATTTTGGAGAAAAACTTGGCTCCTTGCAACTGATCAATAAAATCATCTTTCCTTAGAAGAGGATACATATTCTTTACCATTACCTTATTCAACTATCGGTAATCAATACACATCTAAGAGGAACCATCCTTTTTACACATGAAAAAAACTGGTGCACCCAGAGGGACACACTAGGATGGATGAAGCCCCTATCTAAAAGATCTTTCAGTTGCTTCTTAAGCTCCTTCAACTTAGCTAGAGCCATTCTATATGGGGGAATAGAAATTCGATTAGTGTCTAGAACAATATGAATCTCGATCTCAATCTCCCTATCAGGAGGAACACTAGAAAGGTCATTAGGAAAGACCTTAAGAAATTCATTCACCACCAGAACAGAATGCAAAGAAGGACTATCTGAGTTAGAACCTTTAACCCGGACTAGATAGTAGAGACACCCTTTGGAGATTAATCTCTGAGCTATAAGATATGATATGAACTTCCCCTTGGGTACTAGGGAACCACCCTCCAACTCAATAACCAGTTTATTAAGTAATTTAAACATAACCTTACAGGT
>NW_025894439.1:0-5470 GCF_002878395.1 Capsicum annuum
GCTCAACTCAAAGATTAGGGACTCAAACCCATCACAACCAAGACACATATGATTTCAAAGCATTAGGGATTTGAACACATGGTCTAGCACGATATAAATCTATTCAAAGCTTGGAGACTTTAACCCATTGTCTAAACATTGGGGAATTTAATCCATTGTGTATCAAGACATAAATAAAGGTAAGAAGATTAACACATACCTTCATCACAACTTCTCGAGATGGGAAACAAATGCAGATAATTGGACTTCATGTCCTCTTCCACTTCCTTAGTAGCTTCCTCAGACTTTTGGTTGCTCCATAGAACCTTTACCAAAGCCACTTCTTTCATTCACAACCAATGAACTTTCCGATCTAAGATTCTCATTGGCATATCAATATAGGATAAAGAGTCTAAAACACCAATATCTCTCAAGGGAAGAACCAAGGAAGGGTCACCCACATATTTTTGAAACATATAGACATGGAAAACTGGTTGAATCGAGTTCATGCTAAAAGGCAACTCCAAATCATATGAATCATTGCAAACCCTTTTTACAATCAAGTAGGGTCCAACATATAGGGGACTAAGCTTCCACATGTTATCAAACCATATCACTCTTTTTATGGGAGCAACTTTCAAGAATACCCTGTTTCCAACACTAAACTATAAGTCTCTATGCCTCACATCCTCATATGACTTTTGGCAACTTTGAGTGGTTTTCAATTCATTACAAACTACCTTGACCTTATCTGAGGCTTGGTGGACTAAATTAAGGCCAAGCAACTTTCCCTCGCCAAATTTGTACCACCTAATAGGAGATCGACATCTCCTACTACATAATGCCTCAAAAGGGGTTATGCCAATGCTAGAGTGGTAACTATTATCATAGTCAAACTCAATCAATGGCAAGTGTTCATACCATCTACCACCATAATCAATCACAAAAGCCCAAAACATATCCTTCAATTTTTGGATGGTCCTCTCCCTTTGCCCATCCGTTTGTGGGTGGAAAATGGTACTAAGGGACACTCTAGTACCCAAACCCTTTTGGAACAACTTCCAAAATGTGGGAAGAAAATGGAGGACCACAATCTGAAATAATCAAAATTGGAGTACCGTGCGACTTTACTATCTTCACAAGATACAACTTACCTTAATCTTCCACCATGTAATTAATCCTCACGGGAAAAAGGGGAGTGGAATTGGTCATTCTATAAACAATGACCCAAATAGAATCACATTGATTTTGAGATCAAGGAAGACTAGTATAGAAATCCATATTAATTGCCTCCCACTTCCATTCGGGTAATGAAATCTCTTGATACAAGACCCCAGGCATCATGTGCTCATCTTTCACTTAGTGGCACACCATGCACTTGGCCACATAACTAGCCATATCTTACTTCATATTGCACCACAAATAGAACTCTCTAAGATCATGATACATCATGGTGAAACAAGGATGAATGTCATAACGGGATCCATCAGCCTCGGCCATGATCCTTTACCTCAATCCATCAACATTGGGAACACATAGTCTAGCATGGTATCTTAAGGTACCATTACCACCGATCATAATTTCCACAATTTTATCTTCACCCACATTACTCTTGATCTTTATAAAGTCGGGTTCCAATGTTTTCTTTTCCTTTATCTCAACAATAAGAGACAATTGAGATGCCGAAAGCACAAATACACCACCATCCTAGGAGTCCACAAGTTAAACACCAAGATTATCCAAATGGAGAATGTCCTTCACCAATTTTTGCCTGTCCTCCTCCACATAGGCCAAACTTCCCATGGACAATCTACTAAGAGCATCAACTATTACATTAACTTTACTCAGGTGGTAGTGAAGACTCATATCATAGTCTTTTACCAACTCAAGCCACCTTTTTTGCCTGAGGTTTAACTCCTTTTGACTAAATACATATTGAAGACTCTTATGATCAAAAATGATATCAACATGAACCCCATAAAGATAATGTCACCAAATTTGTAACGCAAAAAACATGGCTAACAACTCTAAGTCGTGAGTAGGGTAGTTTTTTTTGTTAACTTTCAATTGCCTAGAAGCGTAGGTAACCACTCTACCATGTTTCATCAAAACACAATCAAGACCAATACAAGAAGCATCACAAGATACTACAAAACCATCATTACCTTCGGGCAGGGTCAAAACTCAAGCCGAAGTCAAATTATCTTCCAACTTCTCGAAACTACCCTCATACATATCTGACCACAAAAAACTTGACCTTCTTCTGGGTCAACTTAGTCAATGGGGCAACTTGGTCACACGCTCCGAAGATCGATTACAGTCGTAGGTCTAGACTACTTCTTAACCACCACAACTTTTTGGGGATCTACCATGATCCTTTCACTAGAGATGAAAAGACCAAGAAAAGATACGACTTTCATCCAAAACTCACACTTAGAGAACTTGGCATACAAATGATGATCCTTCATTTTCAATATGGCATGGAGGTGATCGACATGATCTTTCTCACTCTTAGACTTGGATGTCATCTATGAAGACAATGGAAAATAGGTCCAAAAACAGATAAAAGACCCTATTAATTAACTCCATGAATGTTGACAGGGCATTGGTCAACCCAAAAAGACATGACAAGAAACTTATAGTGACCATAGTGGGTTCTAAAGGAAGTCTTAGGGATATTCGCATCCCTAAATTTAAGCAGTTGATAACCTAATCTAAGATCAGTCCTAGAGAGGCACTTCACACCCTAAATTTATAACGCCCTGGAAAATAGGTCCCGGAGCATCACACGGTGTTTGAGGCTACGAGTAGCCTCAAGATAAGCCATTGAGCCATTTTTATTCAGTTCAACACAAATCAATGGGGTTTCCATAAATAACCATCAAATTCAACAGAGTAATCATCATCCAAGAATAAAAGAATTTAAGAAAGATGATAAAATATGACTTATTAGTCAACTCCCAACATCTACACTAGTCTGACAAGCCTCTAAGAAAATCAATAAAACCAGCGAACCATTGAGACATGCCCCAACTGAGTCATACTCAGTTATCAAATGTAAATAATTTCGTGAAACCAACATCAGACATCACATCCTCGAAACATGAGGACTCACCACAACAGAGAATGTAGAACAGCATGAGTGAAGAATCACTGTTGAACCTAGAACTGAGAACCTAAACCTACATTCTGAGAAAATGCAGCCCACATCTGAAGATGTGGGTCTGTACCATGTAAAAGAATCAAGTATATGGGGGTGTATACAGTTGTATAAACATCATCATCATAAATATTTATAAGAAATATGCAGGATACATGAAAGACACACATAGCCCGAAGAAAATCATCATAATCATGAGAGGATGAAATAAATACAATAACACATGTGAGTCATCATATAATTTGTCAATCACTTTCATTTCATCAAGAATATCAATTCTCATAATGTAAATATCCTTTAAATATTTCGAAAGAATAACTTTCACAATTACACATTCAAATCACTTCACCATTCACCATAGACACAAGGAAACACGCACAAACTGGGAGATCCTATAACCGACATGAACCATGTGAGCTACATGGAGTCCAACTTACAACCCACGTTGGGGAGAGCTGTCCTATCCTTTCCATCAGAATACGACTATCGATATCAAATCCACACAAACTAGTAATCACTATATAAATCAACCTCAGGCTCACTCCTACGGGGGCACGTAGTTCTAGGGAAGTAAGGTCACTTTATACCTCCCACTGTGTGCTAAAGATTTCTCCCAAACTTAGCTCAGATCATTCCAAAGACAATCCACAACAAAACAATTTCAGTAATATATAAATATACATCGGGAGCTATCATGCTTCCCATCTATCAAAATCAACCACGTTGTGGATTTCCTTCACACTCGAGTTCAAAATAACTCTATTAAGACCAAAAGGTCAAATCATTCAAAATATCTCAAATATTCAACAACAACGTGCCTATAACACACACTTTCTCAAAAAAAAAACACAATTTCCAATGGGAATTCACGACCCAAATATCAAAATCATGATAAATATCGTTCAAAATTCATGCTTTATATCACCACACATGTAAATTCATCTTTCAAAATCAAAAACATCAAGATTTCATAATAATCATCATAAGATATAGGTTCATGCTTCTAATTCATAAAAATCATGCTTTTGTAAAGAAAATTACTTTTGGAAACAAAAACGAAAGAGAGTACTTGTTGAAAAACTCCACATACATTGAATGATGAACTTTAGATCGATACTCATTTTTGAGATGTTAATTGTGCCTTTGAATGAAGGTTCTTGGAGCTCTTGATCTAGGAACTTTGAATCATGAATAAATTTGCAGAATTAATAGTGAACTTGGGAGGTCCTTGAAGTTGGATATAGGAGCTTAGGGCTTTCTTTTTGAGGAAGTTTGATGAAATATAATATATAATGCTTCTAATAGGCTTTAATATAGGCTTTGGACGGATTTTGGGTGAGGGGAAATGACCAAAACGCCCCTAAAAATAAAAAAAATTCTCGAATCTGTCCTTTGGTGGACTGTTTTGATAGTCTAAAGTAGGTCAACCATAACATTTTACTCCGTTATTCAAATTGGATGAAACCAATTTCGTTAGAAATAAGACTCTCATATATTTTCATTGATATATAGTATCTCACCCAGATCATTGTGAATGAGGAGTTATGATCGTTTGAAGTTGACCCAAAAATTCACTTTTGTTTGGCTAAAGTAGATCGATCATAACATTTTGCTTTGAAAGAAAAATTGGAAGAAACCAATTTCATTGGAAAGAGGACTCGCAGAGCTTTCCATTAATATATAGTAGTTCACCCAGATCATTATGTACAAGGAGTTATGATCAGTTAAAGTTGGACCAAAAATACGTCAGGCCTCAGTACTTTTTCCTGCACATTTTACTGTTCACTACTACTCATGGTTCGATCGGAATGTTCATAACTCGTCGCTCGGGTGTCCATTTTAGATGATCGACATATCGTTGGAAATCTTATTTAATACTCTACGTAATGGTGGATCATAATCTAAGACATTTCGCATGAAAAATTTATAATTCATTCTATAAGATATAAACCAACACGTTTATGCACAAAATTTCAACGAAAAATTTCTCGGGGTATTACATCATCCCCCCCTTGGAAACATTTGTCCTCGAATGATCCTAGACATGCCAAGATTAGATAGGGAATAGAGCATACAGCTGAAACCATTCGTTACACTCATCACCACATCGTTTCTCACTCCGAATACAACGTAGAATGCATAAATTCAAGAAACTAAAGCTGAACACATAATAAATGACAGCTGAACTGATGCAACATTAATCAAAAGTGCGTGATCTAGGAAAGAACGGTACCTTCAGCATGATAAGAGTTCGCGGAAAATAGGTGCGGGTACTTGGATCGCATATCCGCCTCAGCTTCCCAAGTTGTACCCTCAACAGATTGGTTTCGC
>NW_025894440.1:0-1266 GCF_002878395.1 Capsicum annuum
ACCCAGATCATTGTGTACGAGGAGTTATGATCGTTTGAAGTTGATCCAAAAATTCACTTTTGATAGGCTGAAGTATATCGACCATAACTTTTTGTTTCGATAGACAAATTGAATGAAACTAATTTCATTGGAAAGAGGACTCACAGAGCTTTTCGTTGATATATAGTAGATCACCCAGATCATTATGTACAAGGAGTTATGATCATTTAAAGTTGGAACAAAAATACGCCAGGCCTCTGTTTCCTGCACGTTTTACTGTTCACTACTATTCACGGTTCGATCGGAATGTTCATAACTCGTCGCTCGGGTGTCCGTTTTGGATGATCCACATATCGTTAGAAATATTATTCGATAATTTACGCAATGGTGGGTCATAATCTAAGACATTTTGTACGAAAAATTTATAATTCATTCTAGAAGATAGAACCCAACACGTTTACGCACAAAATTTTAACGAAAAATTTCCTGGAGTATTACATCATCCCCCTTGGAAACATTCATCCTCGAATGATGTTAGACATGCTAATATTAGATAGGGAATAGAGCATACAGCTGAAACCATTCGTTAGACTCATCACCACATTGATTCTCACTCCGAATGCAACATAGAATGCATAAATTCAAGAAGCTACAGCTGAACACATAATAAATGACAGCTGAATTGCTGCAAATTTTATCAAAAGTGCATGATTTAGGAATGAATGGTACCTTTGGCTTGATCGGAGTTCACAAAAAATAGGTGAGGGTACTTAGATCGCATATCCGCCTCAGCTTTCCAAGTTGTACCCTCAACAGATTGGTTTCGCCACAACACCTTGACCAAGGGAACTTTTTTGTTCCTTAGTCTTCGAACATTGAAATGAAGAATCTCAACAGGAATCTCATCAAAAGAAAGATTTTCTTGAATGTCAGCACTCACAGAGGAATCCACTACCACAACATCGCTAATATGCTTTCTAAGAATGGAGGCATGGAATATTGGATGAATAGAGGACAACTCGAAAGGCAACTCGACTTCATAAGCTACCTTACCAACACGGCTAAGAATTTTGTAAGGACTAACATAACGGGGACTAAGCTTCCCCTTCTTTCCAAATCTCTTCACCCCCCTCATGGGTGAAATTTTAAGATACACTAGGTCACAAACTTCAAACTCAAGGTCTCTCCTTCTAACATCCGCATATGACTTCTGACGACTCTGCGTAGTTTTCAACCTTTTCCTAATTAACTTAACTTTTTCCATAGCCTCAAATACTGAATCAGGAC
>NW_025894441.1:0-1070 GCF_002878395.1 Capsicum annuum
AATTTGGATGTAGGAGCTTAGGATTTTCTTTTTGAGGGAATTTGATGAAATATAACATATAATGCTTCTAATAGGCTTTAATATAGGATTTGGACAGATTTT
Source organism: Capsicum annuum (assembly GCF_002878395.1). NCBI lineage: Eukaryota > Viridiplantae > Streptophyta > Magnoliopsida > Solanales > Solanaceae > Capsicum > Capsicum annuum. The sequence continues at coordinate 103 of NW_025894441.1, forward strand.
GGGTGAGGAGGAATGACCAAAACGTCCCTAAAAATTAAATAATTCTCGAATCTGTCCTTTGGTGGACTGTTTTGATAGTTTGAAGTAGATCAACCATAACATTTTACTCCGATATCCAAATTGGATGAAACCAATATCATTAGACAGAGGACTCTCATATCTTTCCGTTGATATATAGTATCTCACCCAGATCATTGTGTACGAGGATTTATGATTGTTTAAAGTTGACCAAAAAATTCAATTTTGATAGGCTGAAGTAGATTGACCATAACTTTTTGCCCTAATAGAAAAATTGGATAAAACTAATTTCATTGGAAAGAGGATTCACAGAGCTTTTCGTTGATATATAGTAGATCACCCAGATCATTATGTACAAGGATTTATGATCGTTTAAAGTTGGAGCAAAAATACGCCAGGCCTCAGTACTTTTTCATGCACGCTTTACTGTTCACTACTATTCACGGTTCGATTGGAATGTTCATAACTCGTAGCTCGGGTGTCCGTTTTGGAAGATCCACATATCGTTGGAAAGATTATTCAATACTCTACATAATGGTGGGTCATAATCTAAGACATTCTGCACGGAAAATTTATAATTCATTTTAGAAGATAGAACCCAACACGTTTACGCACAAAATTTCAACAAAAAATTTCCCGGGGTATTACATCATCCCCCTCTTGGAAAAATTCATCCTCGAATGATGCTAGATATGCCAAGATTAGATAGGGAATAGAGTATACAGCTGAAACCATTTGTTAGACTCATCACCACATCGTTTCTCACTCCGAATGCAACATAGAATGAATAAATTCAAGAAACTACAGTTGAACACATAATAAATGACAGCTGAACTGCTGCAACTTTTATCAAAAGTGCATGATTTAGGAAAGAACGGTACCTTCGTCTTGATCGAAGTTCGTAGAAAATAGGTGCGGGTACTTAGATCGCATATCCGCCTCAGCTTCCC
>NW_025894442.1:0-1259 GCF_002878395.1 Capsicum annuum
ACATACCTTGAATGATGAACTTTAGATCGATACTCATTTTTGAGATGTTAATCGTGCCTTTGAATGATGGTTGTTAGAGTTCTTGAACTAGGAACTTGTAATCTTGAATAAATTTGCAGAATTAATGGTGGACTTTGAAGGTTCTTGAAGTTGGATATAGGAGCTTAGGGTTTACTTTTTGAGGGAATTTGATGAAATATAACATATAATGCTTCTAATACGCTTTAATATAGGGTTTGACGGATTTTGGGTGAGGGGAAATGACCAAAACGCCCCTAAAAATCAAAAAAATTCTCGAATCTATCCTTTGATGGACTGTTTTGATAGTCTGAAGTAGATCAACCATAACGTTTTACTCCGATATCCAAATTGGATGAAACAAATTTCATTAGAAAGAGGAATCTCATATCTATTGGTTGATATATAGTATCTCTCCCAGATCATTATGTACGAGGAGTTATGATCATTTGAAGTTGTGCGAAAAATTTGCTTTTGATAGGCTGAAGTGGATCAACCATAACTTTTTGCTTCGTTAGACAAATTGGATGAAACCAATTTCATTGGAAAGAGTACTCATAGAGATTTCCATTGATATATAGTAGATCACCCAGATCATTATGTAGAAGGATTTATGATTGTTTAAATTTGGAGCAAAAATACGCTAGGCCTCAGTACTTTTTCCTGCACGTTTTACTGTTCACTACTATTCATAGTTCGATCGGAATGTTCATAACTCATCGCTCGGGTGTCCGTTTTGGATAATCCACATATCGTTGGAAAGCTTATTTGATAATATATGCAATGGTGGGTCATCAAAAAATTTCCTGGGGTATCACATTATCCCCCCTGGAAACATTCGTCCTCGAATGACGCTAGACATGCCAAGATTAGATAGGGAATAAAGCATACAGCTGAAACCATTCGTTAAGCTCATCAACACATCGTTTCTCACACCGAATGCAACATAGAATGTATAAATTCAAGAAACTACAGCTGAACACATAATAAATGACAGCAGAACTGCTGCAACTTTTATCAAAAGTGCATGATTTAGGAAAGAACGGTACCTTTGGCTTGATCATATTTCATGCAAAATAGGTTCGGGTACTTGGATCGCATATCCGCCTCAGCTTCCAAAGTTACACCCTCAATAGATTGGTTTCGCCACAATACCTTGACCAAGGGAACATCTCTGTTCCTTAGTCTTTGGACACTGAAATCAAGAATCTCAACAGGAATGTCATCAAAAGAAAGATTTT
>NW_025894443.1:0-1507 GCF_002878395.1 Capsicum annuum
AGAGATACAAGCTATGACTTCATAGATACATGTTATGTTAACTTGTATCTGGTAATAACTGTTAATTGCTTGAAATGTATCTAGTGTTGCGAACTTGTTATTGAGAGTCATATAACAAAAGATACAAGTTTTTTAATAGATACATGTTATGTTGACTTGTATCTTTGAGTTGTTCTTAATCCTTTGATAAGTATCTATTGGTGTTTAAATTTTACTGAAAGTTTTATTGTAAGAGATACAAGTTATTACTTAATAGATATATGTTGTATTAACTTGTATCTGGTACTTACTGTTAATTTCTTGAAATGTATCTAGTGTTGTTTAATTGTTATTGAAAATCATATAACAAAAGATACAAGTTAATACCTACATACATACATGTTGTATTAACTTGTATCTAAAGTGTGTTGTTATTAGAGTATTTGTTTTTATTGTACTGTCTTAATGTAGAGTTGTTGCATATCGACTAATTTTTTCATTGTTGTTTCTTTTTGTTTTTAAGAATTGAGTTATGTTATAAAGGAAATTCCAACTCATCCTATTAGATTTGTAAGTTCAGGCAATTTAAGATTTAAGGATGAAATTAAAGAAGTTGTCGGGCAAAAAGTTTTACACTTATTTGAGAAGAATATTTTCGGATGTTATCTCAACATACCTCTTTCTAATTATATTGGACAAATAAAAAAATATCTTCTTATGCTTGAGATCGAGCATCCAAATCAAGAAGAGGTACATGTTTTTGTCAAAGGCCAGATGCTTAGATTTTCCATCAATGAATTTGCTTTGATAACTGGCTTAAACTATTTTGAAAATATTGATGATTTCAAATATGAAGATTCTTCTACGAGGAGTCTTATGAAAAGATATTTTCCACAATCAACCAATGGTGTAGATAAGGAGGCATTGGTTGAACTTTTTCTGAAGGGAAATTTTGAAAACAAAGAGGATGCCCTCCAAATGACAATTCTATATTTCATACACACTTTTATCTACTCACAGTTGAATGCTTCTTCCGTGCTATTTTCTGATCTCAAAATGGTTGAAGATGGAAAATATCAATTCTTCCTTGGGGTAAAGTGTCTTTCTCTAGGTTGATGGCATCACTTAGGCAAGAAGTTTTAATGGAGAAGCAGCTTTATAGGTTAGGTGGTATCCCACAGGTTCTTAATGTGTGGATGTTTGAACTTTGTTCAAATGTTGATATCAAAGTTGTTTTTAAGGAGGAAAATAACATACCTTGCATATTGAGTTGAAAGGTTGTTGCAGTCCGGCCTCAATTTAATCAGTTTATGACCAAAATGTTTAGCAAAGTACGATACTGATTGAACTTTTTTCATACATTGAATTATAGTATTTGTAGTTTTAATCGTAATAATATTTCATGGATAACTTTTTTGTACATAGTGTTCATATGCCAACATTGTTCCTATTGTGAATAAGTTTGAAAAACTTGATTTGGAGCGCACTAGTTTTGCATCTGATCACCATGGTACATCTTCGATGCCAT
>NW_025894444.1:0-1067 GCF_002878395.1 Capsicum annuum
TTACTAAGAGCTATCCGAGCTGCCTAGAAGCGACAGGCAAGCTGACGTACCGTCAAGTCAGTGATGGACCGTCACTTTGGCTGTCGTAATTGAGGAATTAAGGCTATTTTTTGGCACAAAACTAACGGTTGGAGTGACGGTCAGTCACCAGAGTGACGGTCCTTACCCAGACCGTCAATTTTGTCCGAAACAGCGCTGGAACAATGTTTTAAAGCATTTTTGGGGGTTTTTTCACCCTTTTTAACCCCTAATTACATCAAATCAAAGCACATAACTCCTCATTCATCCATAACATCAAAATTAGGATTTCTTTTAAGATTTAAACCCAAGAACAAGATTCAAATCTTTCTCCAAGAAAACTCAAGAATCAAAATGTCACCATTCAAGAATCTTCAAGAAAAGTTAACCTCCTTCAAGATTCAAGCTTTTGAGGTATGTGAAGAGTTGATTCATGGATTCATTTCACCTATGAAACTCAAGAATCTCATTTTTAAACTCATTAATTATGATTTTCATGTTGTGGTTTGATTTTAATTATGTTGATGTGGTTGTATGAATCCCAAGTTGGAGTCTTTATGTACTTTTCATGAAATTATGCTAGTATGTGGGTTGGAAACTTTTAAAAGGAGTTGATTAAAGTAACCATGATTTATGAACTAGTAATATGCCTAAGCCTAAGGTTATGCATGCAATGTGTTTGATAAAATGCCCAAAGAACAAGAATCATGCTTTAGGACTCAATTATGACCAAAGTGATGAACCCATGCTTTACCCTTATGTTCAAAATGACTTCCATGTTATAATTATGCATTGAAATTGTTTGATGGATTGTTTATGAGATTAGCCTATGAAATTACAATACATTTATATGCTTTCCTATTCATGTACAAAACCATGATAATGAAGTGCCTCATTGTAATACCCTGTATGTTTCTAAGCTAGGAGACGAACCATTTTTCCTACGTATGAAACCTCCTATCTTGTGAGTATCATTTTATTGCATGAATTACAATGAGTATCCTAGTGATAATATAGCTTATGATGCATTAATCATGTTCATATGAGTC
>NW_025894445.1:0-2451 GCF_002878395.1 Capsicum annuum
TGGACATAACCCTAACTTGTCATTCTCTGTGATCAAATATAATTACACATATCATCTCATCATTACACTGATAATATTATTGTGCATTTAAACCAAAACCCCCCTTATCTTGGAACCTTTGATCAACAGTCTAATAATAATCGCAATACTTAGTGACCATAGTATTCCCCGTGGGATTCGACACCCAAACCCAGTTGGGTTCTATATTTGACAGCGACCACTTACACTTTCTAACGAGAGTTGTAATTTGGGCGTATCAAAATGCAAACCAAACCTAACCAAATATAGATTTTTTTAATCGGTTTGGTTTGGTTTGGATCGCGGTTCAGTTTGGTTAAAAACCAAATCGTGAACACCCCTAGTTGGCGGTGGATATAATTAGAATAATGGAAGTGGTAGGCGTGGTAACAAGAATATCTGTAAATGATATTTAGACTTGGTTACACATTTGAATGGTTAAGACCTACTCAGACCTATTAAGAACTAAAATCCTAATAAAAATAAATGCACTTAATGGTTTGAGGTCTGAACAGGTTCATAAATCCAATTAGTGTAAACAAATGAGACCTGAAAGTAGTTTGTCTGGTCAAGTTTCAAATATGTTTTGTCCATTTGTACCATACCCCAGTTTTGATTTCACTTCAGATGATATCGTGCAACTTAAAACCCAATTCAAAATATATTGTGTTGTCAACCATATAAATTGGACTAAATAAACTTAGCTTCAGAATTCGCCTCTGAAGAGGTAGTTGAGATGTAATGAAAGTAAAGGCTTAGAAAAGATTAACCTAGGAAAAAGTGCCTGAGAGCATCTCTGTTTCTCTAAATAAAGTTGCATCTCCCTTACTATGATTTTTTTTGCCATAATACACACTTGCGACTAACTAAATTGAAGACAACCATTTTGAGGTATGTTGTATGTTGTTGCTTGTATTGTGCTTCAGTATCTTGATGACAAGTCACAAATTAAAGATGCAGTTAGGATGGCCGAGGTAATCACCACACTTCATTTTAACCTCTGTTGTGCTTCGGTTAGTACTTGATATTTTGGCTGAGCCATCTCTATTTTCAGATTGGATTGACATCAACTTGGACGCTTGATGATTTTAAGGTCGCAATCGCCAAGTATATTAGCTCTCCACCAATGTTAGATACCAACTTAAAGGTCTAATTATGGCTAAGCACTGTATACTGTTTCACATCGACCCATGTTGAATTGAATGTTGTGAAAATTGAAGTACCCCATTCACTAAATGAATTTCTATGTATTTGTCCCCTTTTTGTCTTTGGGACAGGTCCTGCATAAGATGAGTAGATTGAGTGCAAAAGCATTAGTAGTACTTCCATGTTATGTTTCACCAGAAGTCGATCAGTTTGTGATTGCTAAATTGGCAACTCGTATGTAGTCAACTGTGGTTAGTGGCATTTTCCTTTAGTATCAACCATAACCTATCCCACATTAAATTTGGATCTTCTTGTAATGGAGTTAATAGAAGAGTAGTGTGTCGGTTAGCAAGTAAGCCTGAAACCTTCAAGAAAAAAGACGAGGACCACATTGATCAAATATTTGGTGTTAGCTTTTGCTTCTAATTCTTCAGTTTTGGTACCATTTTCCTTAATTTTTATTTCCTGGATGGCGGTGTTTAATATTACACCTACCGCACATATCTTAAGTTGCTTAATTCAAAGCAATTTTCCTTGTAGTTTTCTGTTTTTATGGTTAGTGGATAAGAGTTTTACTCTACGAAACTGGTTAAACTGCATAACTGGATGATATCAACGATCATTTGCTATTTTTGTATTGAGGATATTCTTCATCTATCATTTGGATTCTGGAGGTTATTTATGGTCATGGAGTATAATCTATGTATGTGGGAAGAGGGAATTGCTAGGGGTATCTTGTCGAAGAATTATGCTTAGACGGTTGGGTCTCTTAAGGCTTTTAGTTTACTTTTAATAGCTCAAAAATTTTGTAAAGCATTTTATCAAAGATTATAATGTGAGGAGTTACTTCAAAAGATGGTAATAATACTCTTACATTATATCCCCCTTGCCTTCCAAAAGAAGGAATAAGAGGACATACATGGATTATACTGAATCTTATTCCATACTTCCTTTCTAAACTTTTTTTTCTACTCATTTGGGCTTGCCAGGTCATTGAGTATTGAATGTGCATATTTCATCTGCATAGTTTGCCTTTGAGGAGTTACTGGAAAGGGCCAGGGAGAAAGAAGAAAAAGAATCTAAAAAGCGTAAACGTCTAGCAGATGAGTTCTATGAACTCCTTCATCCATCAAAGGTATAGTAAACAGTTTACAATCTCTCACATTGCAATGGATGGGATCCCATGATATTTCCTTTAAACCATAATCTATTTGTTTGCTGTGGTTGCAGGAAATTACTACATCATCGAAATGGGAGGACTGCAAATCCCTCTTCGGAGATAGGCAA
>NW_025894446.1:0-1059 GCF_002878395.1 Capsicum annuum
AAGATTGTGCTTGTAATGGTACTTTCTGTACTTGCACAAAAAAGACTATTAATGTCATCTCTGGAAAACTTAAGGAAATCCTTTTTGACATCATAGAACACATCCAAAATGATGAGTCTAGAAATAAATATCTTCTAGAACTCAAAAGATTGATGCTTTCTCAAGAGGAAAAGTCCCCCACACCTATCATTCAGCCTTTTAGCATGAAATAAGTTATTTCTAAATTTGATAAACTTACAGAACCTTATATAGCCGATCTCAAGGGTGAAATTTCCACCCTCAAGGGAGAAATCAGAGACCTAAAAATTAGACTCGATCAAGTTGAACTCAACATTCTTACCAAACAGTTTCTAAAAAATGTGTCTCTTCCAGAGCATGATTCCCCACCAGAATCACCTAGATCTTCTCCAATGATCAAAGATCAAAATGATCACCTTAAAGAGCCAGGATCATTCCCCGGCTCGGACTCTCCCTCTACCTTAGTTGCCGCTATAACGGCCATTAATGCTTACACCAAGCATATCGCGGTAAAAATTGTCATAAACAAAGACTTTGTTCTCAACAGAGTCGCCTTTTTGATACAAGAGTCGATAGCAATTGCATCATCAAAGGACTTATACCCACCAAATATCTTCAGAAAAGCACTTGTCGTCTATATTCCGCCACTGGAGAAAAGATGAAAATTGACTACAAGCTTTCAAAAGCCCATTTCTGCAACAATGACATTTGTCTTGTTAATGATTTTGTCATTATTGAAGGTATCACTGAAGATATCATTCTAGGAATACCTTTTGTTAATCAAATTCGACCTTACACAAGTGATTTTGATGGAATTCGCAAGGCGATATAAAATCAAAATCTATTCTTCCCTTTATTAAGGCCTCTCTCACAAGAAGAAGGTAACCTTATTAAAGAAAGAATTGCTTTTAAAATTAACAGACTTTCTTCACATATTTATTTTATTAAGCAAGAAATTCAAATAAAGAAAATTGAACAAATTTTAAAAACCCCGGAGATGGTGAGTGAAATTGCCAATCTTCAAAAAACTTTTGAAAAAGA
>NW_025894447.1:0-1191 GCF_002878395.1 Capsicum annuum
AGCTCCTTCATACTATCTCCCGTCAAATAGATGATGCTAAAAGCACAGAAATTCCATTCAGCTCACCCACTCCTGAGAAGAGTATTCCAGGCCCTAGTCTAACTACCTATCCTATCTTTAAAATTCCAGAATTCCAAAAGGAGAAATTTCCTATTCTAATTGATGACTTCAAAGTTTTAGGGAAATCCTAGAACAAATCAATGAGAAACTCTCCTGGTTTAGCCTATCTGAAAAGGAGAAAGGCGAATCTAGCACCCAAAAGGATAAGAACTCCCTTTCAAAACTTACCAATGAACGTTTTTCTACAAAGAAAAACTACTACAAATGACCATCTCCTCCAGACGTCCAGTTTGAGGAAAACCCTTACCTCTCTACCTCCAATCATGATGGTAGAGGCATCACTGAATGGAATGTTGATGGATTGGCAGAACACCAAATCTATAACAAACTCCATGAAATGGGTGTCACTATTACGGCTTATTAAATCAGAGGAGCTTCTGACAAAGAAGTAGCCACCATGATTATATCAGGATTCACTGGTATGACAAAGCTTTGGTGGGACAACTATTTAACGGATAAAGTTAAGAGCCTTATCTATGAGGCCACGACCATGGAAACCATCATTGTCAAGTGTGAAAGTGGACAAGAAACCCTTGAGCAAGTTGCGAAAGAAGACGCCTATGCTACCCTCCTATATCATATAGCTAGACATTTTATAGGAGAGCCCAAGTTATTTCAAGATAGAAGCCTTGAAATTCTTAACAACCTGACCTGTAAGGATTTAGCAGACTTTAGGTGGTATAAAGATACCTTCTTAGTCAAAATTATGATTAGACCTGACTGTAACAATGCCTTCTGGAAAGAACATTTCATTAGTGGTCTCCCTCCCCTATTCGCAGACAAAGTTAGAACCAAAATCAAAGATAGGTTCGAAGGAAAAATCCCTTACAGAATTTTAAATTATGGAGACATCATAAGCTTCATCACCACCGTAGGGATAGACCTCTGCATAGAGTTAAAACTCAAGAAGCAGCTTAAGAGTGATAGTGCTTCCAAATACGGGTTAGGAACCTTCTGTCAAGATTTTGGATTTGTTAACCTTTTTTCTCCATCTAGTAAGAAACATAGAAAAATATCCTATATTTCTCATAGAAAGTCCAAACCTAGAAAAGAGTCCTCAAAAAGGAGTCT
>NW_025894448.1:0-1152 GCF_002878395.1 Capsicum annuum
GAAGTAGGTGAGGCCACAGTAGTTGGGCTTGACCTGGTGTTTGATGCGTTCGAGAAGGTTCAGTTGATCAGAGAATGGATTAAGGCTGCCCAAAGCCAATAAAAATCATATGCAGACATGAGGAGAAAAGATCTAGAGTTTGAGGTTGGTGATTTCTTGTACTTAAAAAATCTCTCCTATGAAAGGAGTAAAGGGATTCTGCAAAAAAGGGAAACTCAGTCCCTGATATGTCGGTCCCTTCAGAATTCTCAGTCATTTTAGAAAGGTAGCTTACGAGCTTGAGTTGCCATCAGATTTAGCTTCAGTACACCTAGTGTTCTATGTCTCAATGTTGAAAAAGTTTATTGGTGTTCCAGCTGTAGTTGTTCCCTTAGAAAATGTAGATATTCAGAACAGTCGTTCCTTTGAGGAAGTACCAATCAAAATTCTTGGTCATCAAGTCCATTGAATAAGGAACAAAGAAGTTCCACTATTCAAAGCTCATTAGCGAAATCAGTCCATTGAGGGAGCCACATAGGAAGCAAAGGAAGATATCTAAACCAAGTACCCGTATATTTTCTCCACAAATCCAAATTCACTATAAAGTACTAAATCTTCTAACGATTTTTCTCTATAATGCTCAGTTTCAGCTGCACATCATGTTCATGTCATTCGTGCATCCATAAATCAGTTTAGTCATGCATTCCATACATTAGATATTCATGTTCAGTGTGTCTTAGTCCATTATTTTTTCCTCAGCTTAACCATTCTCATTCGAGGATGAGTGATCCTAAGATGGAGATATTATAATACCCCATATTTCCCTAACATAATCTAAGTCTAAATTAATGAGTATTCATATATAAATTTTTTGTAACACTCATTATTTTCTAGTTTAGAGCCTATTATTGCATAGGCAATTGAATTAGCTTTCCAACGATATAAAATTCAACTAAATCTGATAATCGGGTAAGAAGTTATGTCAATTTTAAGTACCAGTCGTTAAACAGCGTCATTTTATCCCTTAGCGTGTCGTGGAGCCAGCATAAAAGAGGATTGTCAATTTCTAGTGAAGCTTCATCAAACCACCGCATTGTACCATTAGCAAAAATCTCAATTGTCCTTTTCTAGTCTCCGGTCACAATAATGGCGTACGTGGCAAGGGTGAATTTC
>NW_025894449.1:0-1086 GCF_002878395.1 Capsicum annuum
ATGGTGCACCTTTGGTGTCAGAGTCAATGATGAAGAAACTGGAACTCTTCTTACCCTCGAAGCAACCTTACCAATCGGACAGTTTCTAAGCATATACCATAGCTAAACATAGTTGGAGCACCTGTCTCTCCCCTCATCACTAAAACCCCAATACAACCTACCACAATACCTACAGAGAGGATATGATAGAGCCGACTGGGCCTTACTAGCCTGAGATTGGGGACCTTGTACCCTGAAGTTATTTCCACCATAGAAATTCCTATCACTTGAAGACTTTAGGTTGGGAGCACTAACCGCCGAGTATGACCTAGAATTTCCCCACTTCTTCTTAGGTCACTCACCACCATCCCTACCACTCTGTTGTTGGTCACAACCTTGCTCAAAGAACCTATACTTCCTTCCCTGCCTCTCCTCTATTTTAGCCTGCTTCTTCTTCTCTTTCTTTACTTGTTGCATGTACATAACCAAATTGGAGATAACCATGTCCTTGATCAACAAGGCAGCCGTACTCTCCAATATCAAATTAATAGTTCCCAAGCACATATGTATGTAAGTGTACGTGGTATCCCAAGTAATATAGTGGTCTTTAAGAAAGCTGAATATCGATCCCATAAGGACTTGTGTTAAACAACTACCCAATTCTAGTTTAACAATGGAGATAAAGTAACCGAGAAAGTTTTGGAATTGAAAACTCAAAGTAAACTAAACTAATGAGAAAAAGTAATGACTTAAGAAAATCAATGGATAGAAGCCCAGGGTTAAGGCTTACGAACAATCATACTACATTATTAAACTTCATTCGTAAAATTGCTTATCTTGATTGTGACTTGTAGGGTTAATCGCATGATTATGGTCTCTTGACCTTTAATATTTTACCAAATTTGGACATTACAACTACATCGTTGAGCGGGGATGCAATAATCAATCTAGGTGATTTGAAGCTATCATCCTATGTGTGATCAAGTAAGGCATCTAATTACATACCAGTCCTAGACACCAATCTGAAATCCTTATTTTATAAAAGACTACAAACCTTAGTTTGCTTATCCCCATGTTCTTTCTTTCTATTCCATCTCCCGAGATCAC
>NW_025894450.1:0-2387 GCF_002878395.1 Capsicum annuum
CCACACTAAGCCGCTCCCCAGCCTCCCTGAGGTAGCCCGGTCGATTTTAAGCCAAAATTATGCCTAACCCACCTCGCAAACCGTGGGCTATAGCACACCGATTTGGTTCCAAAACGGCCCATTTGCATCTTTTCGCTCGTTTGACCATCCAAAGCACACAAAAAACCAAAATGGCCCACACTAGGCCGCTTCCCAGCCTCCTTAGGGCAGCCCAATCAATTTTTTGCCAAAAAATCACGCCCAAACATCAAGCCTACCTTGAAAACCGTGGGCTATAACATATCGATTTATCCCCAAAATGGCCCGTTTGCGCCATTTTGATCATTTGACCACCCAAACCTCACAAAAAAACAAAATGGCCTACATTAGGCTGCTCTCCGAACACCTTGGGGAAGCCCGATCGATTTTCAGCCAAAATCACGCCCAAACACCGGGCCCACCCCAAAAATTGTGGGCTAAAACACACCGATTTGACTCCAAAATAGCCCATTTGCGTCGTTTTGCTCATTTGACCACCCAAATCGCACATAAAATAAAAATGACCTACACTAGGCCGCTCCCTAGCCTCCCTGGGGTAGCCCGATTGATTTTCGACCAAAACCACACCCAAACCTCGAGCCCTCTCCAAAAACCATGGGCTATAGCACATCGATTTGGCCCCAAAATGGCCCGTTCCCGCTGTTTTGCCTGTTTAACAGCCCAAACCACACAGAAAACCAAAATGGCCCACACTAGGTTGCTCCCCAGCTTTCCTGGGTCAGCCCGATCGATTTTCGACCAAAATCACGCCCAGACCCCGAGCCCACCCCAAAAATCATGGGCAACACACCGATTTGGCCCCAAAATGGTTCGTTCGTGTTGTTTTTCCTGTTTGGCCACCCAAACCTCATAGAAAACCAAAATGGCCCACACTTGGCCGCCGTCCAGCCTCCTTATGCATCCCGGTTGATTTTTAGCCAAAACCACGCTCGGTCCCCGAGCCCACCCTAAAAATTGTAGGCTATAGCACACAGATTTATTCTCAAACTCATTCACGCCGGTTTGCCCGTTTGACCACCCAAACCATACAGAAAACCAAAATGGCCCACACTAGTCCGCTTTCCAGCCTCTCTGGGGTAGCCTGGTGGATTTTCGACACAAATCATGCCCGAACCTCGAGCTCACCCGAAAAACTATGGGCTATAACACATCGATTTGGCCCCAAAATGGCCCGTTTGCCGTTTTGCCCATTTAACCACCCAAACCACACAGATAATAAAAATGGCCCACATTAGGCTGCTCCCCAGCCTCCCTGGGGAAGCCCTATAAATTTTTGGCTTATATTACACTCGAACTCCAGGTTCACCCCAAAAAACCGTGGGCTATAGCACACTGATTTAGCCCCCTTATGGCCTGTTTCCGCCGTTTCGGCTGTTTGACCAGCCAAACCGCATAGAAAACCAAAATGGCCAATAATAGGCCGCTGCCCAGCCTCCCTGAGGCAGCCTGGTTGATTTTAAGCTAAAATCAGGCTCGGACCCCGGGCCCACCTAAAAAATAGTGGGCTCTAGCACACCGATTTGGCCCTAAAATGGTCCGTTCGTGCCGTTTCACTCGTTTGACCACCCAAAGCGCATACTAGGCCGCTCTCTAGCCTCCCTGGGAAAGCCCGATTAATTTTTGGCTAAAATATCGCCCGGGCTCACCCCAAAAATTATAGGCTATAACACACCTATTTGGCCCCAATATGACCCGTTTGCGCTGTTTCTCCTATTTGACCACCCAAATCGCCTAGAAAACCAAAATGGCCCACACTAGGCCACTCCTCAGCTTCTTTGGTGAAGCCTAGTCAATTTTTGACCAAAATCAAGTTTGTACCCCGGGCCTACCCCAAAAACCATGGGCTATAGCACACCAATTTGTCCCTAAAATGGCCTATTCACGCTGTTTTGCTCGTTTGACCACCCAAACCTCACAGAAAAAAAAAATGGCCCACACTAGTCTGCTCCCTAAACTCCCTGGGGTAGCTCGGTTGATTTTCGTCCAAAATTATGCCTGAACCCCGGACCCACCCCAAAAATCGTAGGCCATAGGACACCAATTCAACCCCAAAATGGCCGGTTCACGCCATTTCGCCTGTTTGACCACCCAAACTGCATAGAAAACCAAAATGGCCCAAACTAGCCTGCTTCTCAGCCTCTTTGAGGCAGCCCGATCAATTTTTGGCCAAACTCACGCTCGAACCTCGAGCCTACCCTAAGAACTGTGGGCGATAGCACATCGATTTCCCCCCAAAATGGCCAATTCACACCGTTTCTCCTGTTTAACCACCCAATCCACACAGGAAACAATAATACCCACACTAGGCCACTCCCCAACCTTCCTGGGGTAGCCCGATTGATTTTTGG
>NW_025894451.1:0-1315 GCF_002878395.1 Capsicum annuum
AGTCAAAATTTGAGTTTTTTTAGTTAACATTGTTGATGTAACACCCCGATTCGCTGAACCGAAATGCTACACGGTGCTCATGACCCCGAGGGACCACAAGCTAACCCATGACTAATATTTGTATCTGTATACTGCAAATCATGATATAATAATGTGGAATACATAGAACTGTAAGGCCATAAGGTTCAACTGAATAAAATCGTGTGGGTGAAAATACCCAAAACAACTCAATCTGAACATAAATATGAACATAAATCTGAAAGCCTCTAAACTATCTGAATAAGGAGTTGAAGGAACATGTCTCCAACTAACTCCATAAAATTGAACTTAAGAAATAAATAAATGAATCAAATCATATTGTCCTCGAATCAATGAGGATTCACTGTGTCTCTGCGACTAGAATACCACCGCTACTGCTGGGCTGGAGCTTGTGTCTCGAAACCTATGGTGTAACATGAAAAAAAAGCACCATAACGCAAATACGTCAGTATAACTGGAGTACTGAGTATACGAGGAAGGTTGGCTGAACATAAAGGGTTTCATGCATGAACAACACTGACTGACTAATATGAACGTGGGAGTGCAAACACACATATATAGAAACTGGGACCATGAATACATGATAGCATGACCTGTAAGCTAATACATAGTTTACTAATAACTGTCATGACTGATACTGAAACTGATAACATGGACTACTATATCTGATTGTCCTGTATATACTAAAATCTGAAGAACGCCCTGAGTTCTTTTACTGAGACTGATACTAAAACTGTGGGAAGTAGTGTTTAACCGACATGCCCCATGTATGCCGTTATGGCTAATCTGGGGTCCAATCTCTGCCCCAATTGGAGGGGTGTCAATACCGTGCCATGGGTAAGGACAGCCTATGAGTGACCCTTACCTGGCAGGTACTTAATGAGAACAGTGGAAACCCTAAACTGACGGGCTAAGCCACCTCATCAACCCTAATCTAACGGGTTAAGATGTCTCAAACCTACGCTGGCTACGTAGTTCTGGAACACAAGGATGATTACTAAGAATCACAACTTGAACTGGCGGGTGAGTTCCAATCCTTGGGTTCACTTGGTGCTAACCTCTACTCCCATCTGGAGGGACTGGACATGAATAACTGACTGTGCAGGACTTAATCTTACTGAATTTCGTTAACTAGCGAAATGTTACTGATATCTGACAACTGACTAAGATCATGAGGTTTTCCTGAGTCACATGACTGACTGAAGTCTATGGAATCATAGCTTGAGTTCGGATATCGTGAAACATGACATGGATTTAGGCACACAGCTATAGTTTT
>NW_025894452.1:0-5092 GCF_002878395.1 Capsicum annuum
TGAACATAAATCTGAAAGCCTCTAAACTATCTGAATAAGGAGTTGAAAGAACATGTCTCCAACTAATTCCGTAAAACTGAACTGAAGAAATAAATAAATGAATCAAATCATATTTTCTTCGAATCAAGGAGGACTCACTGTGTCTCTACGAATGGAATGCTACCGCTACTGCTGGGCTGGAGCTAGTGTCTCGGAATCTATGGTGTAATATGAAAAGAAAGAACCATAGCACAAATGCGTCAGTACAACTGGAGTACTGAGTATACAAGGAAAGTAGGCTGAACATAAAGGGTTTTATGGATGAACAACACTGACTGACTAATATGAACGTGGGAGTGAAAACACACATGTATAGTCACTGGGACTGTGAATACATGATAGCATGACCTGTAAGCTAATACATGGTTTACTGATAACTGTCATGACTGATACTGAAACTGATAACATGGATGACTGTACCTGACAGTCCTATGTATACTAAAATCTGAAGAACACCCTGATTTCTTTTCTTGAGACTGATACTGAAACTGTGGGAAGTAGTGTTTAACCGACATGCCCTATGTATGCTGTTATGGCTAAGCTGGGGTCCAATCTTTGCCCCGAATGGAGTGGTATCAATACCGTACCACGGGTAAGGACAGCCTGTGAGTGACCCTTATCTGGCGGGTACTCAATAAGAATGGTGGGAACCCAAAACTAACGGGTTAAGCCACCTCATCAACCCTAATCTACTGGGTTATGATGTCTCAACCTACGCTGGCTATGTAGTTCTGGAACACAAGGATGACTACTAAGAATCACACCCTGAACTGGAGAGTGAGTTCCCATCCTTGGGTTCACTCGGTGCTAACCTCTACTCCCATCTGGAGGGACTGAACATGAATAACTGACTGTGTATGACTTAGTCTTACTGAATTCCATTGACTGGCGGAATGTTACTGATATCTGACAACTGACTAAGATCATAAGGTTTTCCTAAGTCACATGACTAACTGAAGTCTATGGAATCATAGCTTGAGTTCGGATATCGTGAAACATGAGATGGATCTAAGCTCACAGCTATAATTTTTGGGTACAAGTACCCCCAGGACTCGATGGAAGTAAACTGACACACATGACTGACTTGATCATAAGTGTAGAGTCCATAATTTATAATATCATAAGTAGGGATCTCATGCTAAGCATGGTTATCAACAATGTACTGCATGGAAAGGATTTCATACCACATGGAAGTACTTGCACAATCTTAATATCATGTTCATTGCATAATCATATTGGCAACACATACCAATAGCACGGAAGTTCATGTGGATTTCATGGTTATCATATATCTTGTTCATAAGTAGGATTTTCAAGTAAACATAGCATAATCTCATAAGAATAGTTCATGAGTATTCCAACAACATTTATAAGTCACATTAACAACATAGAAGTCATTGGAACGTAAGGGCATATCATGAATCCTTCACTTAGTCACAATTTAGCTATATTGCATGATTTCTAGTTTCTTAGGCATTTTATCAAACACCTTACATGTACATATTAAGCATAGGTGAAATCATCAAATTATACATTATGAACAACCAAATTTACATGTTTCCAACTCATATGATATCATAAAATTCAAAAAAATATATAAAGATTCCATCTTGGGAATCACCCAATATCAACAACATGATCATCAATACCCAACAATATAGAAATCATACTTTATAATGAAAAAAAGGATTTTTGAGATTTATGGATGAAAGGGATCCATAAATCAACTCATGCATAGCTTATAAGGAAGATTCTTGATGATTGACGGAGGAATTTCCTTGAAATCAGATCTTCAAGCTTAGTTAGGCAACCCTAGTTATTTTTCTCTTTTAGTGCTCTTGGATGATGAGATTTGAGATGATAATAGGGTTGTAATATGTTTAGAAGATATATATTTTGTAGGGTTAAGTTTAGGGACGTGTAAGGATTGTTAAAAGACTTAATTACCCTTAAAATAACTCAAAACAGAGAGTTTTTAGCACCTGGAACTGACTTAGGCAGCGCCTAAGTGATTTCCTAAGCTAGGTTGGGCGGCGCCTAACCAATTACCTATGTTTGGGTTGGGCGGCGCCTAACCAATCGCCTATCCTTACGGTCTCTCACAAAAATGGGTATAACTTTTCGTTCGGGTATAGGATTA
The DNA here is from genome assembly GCF_002878395.1 of Capsicum annuum. Lineage (NCBI taxonomy): Eukaryota > Viridiplantae > Streptophyta > Magnoliopsida > Solanales > Solanaceae > Capsicum > Capsicum annuum. Next base: position 2,180 of record NW_025894452.1, read on the forward strand.
AGGCAAAATTGGTATCGTTGGAAAGCTAATTCGATTCTCTACAATTTGGTGGATCTCAATCATCAAAAATACCAAATTAAAATCGAGTTATACTCATTCAAAGATGACCCCTTGCAAAATCAAACACTAAAACTTGATGGATTTAAAAACTCTTAGCTTGTATAACCTTAAGTGACTCATATGAACATGCTTAGTGCATCATAAGCTATCCTATCACTAGGATATTCATTGTAAGTCATAGACTCATGTATGAATCACAGGATAGGAGATTTCATACGTAGGAATACTTATTCACTTCCTAGCTTAGAAACATGCGGAGTATTACAATATCTCCCCCTTGGGAATATTCATCCTCAAATGAGAAATTACTGAGAAGGGATACAAGACTATAGAACCTGAACTGAACACGAAGAACTAAAACTTGATCTCATAACTGACATGCTAAACATACTGAACTCGTGCATATCTGATGCACGGACAACTGACACATGAATGCATGACTGAGTATAAAACTATTAATATGTACCAAGTTTATACCGGAAACATGAACATGAACTGAATATGATTAAGGAGCACTGTCACCTTGAGCTTGATCTGAATTAGCAGGGAAGAGGTGAGGATACTTGGTATGCATAGCTGCTTCTGCTTCCCAAGTAGCTCCCTCATGAGACTGATTTCGCCAAAGAACCTTGACTAGAGGGACTTCTTTGTTCCTGAATCTATGAGTATAATAATCTAAGATTTCGACTGGAATCTCTTTATAGGAGAGGGTATTCTGAATATCGATTCTCTAAATAGGGACAACAACTACTGGGTCACCTATGCACTTCTTTAGCAAAGAGACATGGAAGACTGGATGGACTGAAGCTAGATCTGAAGGCAACTCAAGCTCATAAGCTACCTTGTCGAGGCTACAAAGAATTCTAAAGGTACCGACATACCGGGGACTGAGTTTCCCTTTCTTGCTGAACCTCTTCACTCCCTTCATGGGAGAGATCTTAAGATAGACATAGTCATTGACCTTGAACTCGAGATCCTTTCTATGAAAATCTGCATAGGAATTTTGTCGGCTCTGAAAAGCCCAGAGTCTCTCTCTGATCAGCTGAACTTCCTCTAAGGTGTCGAATACTAAATTAGGACCTATGACTGAGGCCTCACTAACTTCAAACCAACCAATCAGAGATCTAAATCTCCTACCATAGAGAGCTTCAAATGGAGCCATCTGAATACTAGAATGATAGCTATTGTTGTATGCAAACTCAATCAAAGGCAAGTGGTCGTCCCAACTTCCCTTGAAGTCAATTGCACACGCCCTTAGCATATCTTCAAGAGTCTGAATGGTCCTTTTTGCTTGACCATCTGTCTGAGGATAAAATGCTGTGCTAAGATGGACTTGGGTATCGAGTCCCTTTTGGAATGCTTTCCAAAAGTGATAAGTGAACTGGGTACCTCTATCTGAGATGATAGATAGTGGAACACTGTGCAATCTGACTAAATCCCTGATATAGAGTTTGGCATAATCCTTGGGAAAATAAGAAGTACGAACAGGAAGGAAATAAGCTGACTTGGCCATTCTATCTATAATGACCCAGACTAAATCATGTTGATGACGAGTTCTAGGCAAACCCATCACGAAGTCCATGTTAACTTCTTCGCACTTCCAAGTAGGAATGGTGAACTCTTCCAGGGAACCACTAGGTTTCTGATGCTCTATCTTAACCTGCTGATATGTAGAGCACTTAGCCACAAACTCTATAACATCTCTCTTCATCCCACTCCACCAATAGATCTCCCACATGTCGCGGTACATCTTAGTGGCCCTTGGATGAATAGATTATTGTGCACCATGTGCTTCTACAAGTATTCACTACCTCAATTCATCTATACCTGGAACACATAGACGACCCTAACACCAAAGAACACCATCTTCCCCTTAGGAGAAAACCTTGACTTTCTGATTCTGAACTGGCTCTTTGAGCTTGACAAGGCTAGGATCCCTATCTTGTTTCTCTTTTACCTTGGAAATTAGAGATGACTCTAAACTACTATGAACACATACACCACCCTCTGAAGAATCGACTGAGCAAACGCCAAGTCTAGTAAGCTGATGGATCACCTGAGCAATCTTTTTCTTACTATCCTCAACGTGAGAAATACTACCCATGGAAAGTCGACTGAGAGCGTCGGCCACAATATTGGCCTTGCTCAAATGATAAAGAACACTCATGTCGTAATCCTTCAAGAGCTCTAACCACCTTCTCTGGCAAAGATTGAGATCTTTCTGGGAAAATACATACTGGAGGCTTATGGTCTGTGAAGACATCTACATAACCTCCATAGAGATAATGCCTCTAAATCTTCAAGGCAAAAACTACCGCTGCTAACTCAAGATCATGAGTAGAATAGTTCTTTTCATGTGGCTTTAACTGTCTAAAGGTGTAGGCTATCACCTTACCATGCTGCAGGAGGACACAACCTAAACCCACTCTGGATGCATCATAATAGACTACAAAATCATCTGAACCATCTGGAATAGCTAGAATTGGAGCGGAGGTGAGTTAAGTCTTCAACTCTTGAAAGCTCTTCTAGCATGAATCTGACCAATGAAACTTAATCTTTTTTTGAGTCAATCTAGATATGGGATATGCGATAGAATAAAATCCCTCAAAAAACCATCTATAATAGCCAGTCAAACCCTAGAAAATCCTAATATCTGATGGAGATACAGGTCTGGGCCAGTTTCTTACTACCTTAATTTTCTGAGGATCTACTCTAATGCTATCACCGAAAACAATATGGTCAAGGAATGCTACTGATCTTAGCCAAAATTTACACTTGCTGAACTTAGCGAATAATTGATGATCCCTGAGAGTCTGAAGAATAATCCTAAGATGGTCTGCATGATCACGCTCT
>NW_025894453.1:0-2074 GCF_002878395.1 Capsicum annuum
GGCTTACTATGGAAAGGGATTCTATTCAATTTGTTCGAAAGTGTCATCAATGTCAGGTACACGGTGATCTGATACATTCTCCTCCTATTGAGTTCAATGCAATGGCCTCTCCATGGCCGTTCATGGCTTGGGGAATGGATGTGATTGGACCTATTGAGCCGAAGGCATCAAATGGGCATAGATTCATTTTGGTAGCCATTAACTACTTCACAAAGTAGGTAGAAGTAGTAACTTTCAAGTCAGTGACAAAGAAAGCTGTGGTAGATTTTTTTTCATGCCAATATCATTTGTAGATTTGGAATTCCTAAGACGATCATTGCAGACAATGCTTCCAATCTCAATAGTTATTTGATGCAAGAAGTATGTCAACAGTTTAAGATCGCACATCGAAATTTTACTCCATATCGCCCAAAGGCCAATGGTGCTGTAGAAACCGCCAATAAGACTATGAAAAAGATACTATGAAAAATGGTACAAGGATACTACGAAAAATGGTACAAGGGTCTAGACAGTGTCATGAAAAGTTGCCATTTGCATTGCTAGGTTATCGCACCACTGTTCACACTTCAACAGGGGCAACTCCATATTTATTGGTATATGGGACAGAAGCAGTCATCCCTGCAGAAGTTGAAATTCCCTCTCTTCGAGTCATTGTAGAAGCAGAGATTGATGATGACGAATGGGTAAAAACCTGATTGGAACATTTGAGTTTGATTGAGTAAAAAAGGCTAACGTCTATGTGTCATGGCCAATTGTATCAGAGGAGGACGGCTCGAGCGTATAACAAAAAGGTCCGTCCCAGAAATTTTGAAGTTGGTCAGTTGGTATTGAGACGTATCCTTCGTCATCAGGTTGAAGCGAAAGGCAAGTTCTCCCCTAACTGGCAAGGTCCCTTCGTTGTGAAGAAAGTATTGCCCAATGGAGCCTTATATTTGACAGATATTGAAGGCAAAATGGCAGAAATGGCTATCAATGCTGATGCGGTCAAAAGATACTATGTATGATATTTGATCCTTTGTTGATTTTATTGCATGTTTAGTACTTGCATTTTTAAGATTGATATGATGAAGGCATTTTATTCTTCTATCCAAACATTATGTCATCCTTTGTTTACCCGTTTGAGCTTCGTTTTATTTTTCTTTCATATCCCTCTTTTGGAATCAAAATAGAGTCAAAGATAAATGTCAAGAAAATAAGAATAAAAGAAAGAGTTCAAAATAAAAGAAAAATCAAATCAAAACAAAGAACAAGTTGATGGAACTACGTCCGACCTGATTCTTCTCTCTCGGGAGTGAGATACATAGGCTGCCCTATTTCGGGCTCGGTCCAACCAAATAAAGATTTAAGATTCACCCAGTCAACAAAACTGGGGCATGAGTTAATGTGTCATTTAAGCCGATTCCAAAAGTTGTAAGTCCCACCCCCACTTTAAGTATCGTTTGATCCCCTTACCATTTTTTTTCTAACCTTAACCAAAAGCCAAGTTACAACCACAGAAAGTCCTTCAGATCAATTTTGATAATGTTAAGGCTAAACATGCAATGGATATAATGATACATTGTGAGGTACCACTTGTCTCCATCAGCATAAGAAATCAGAAAAAAATACAAAAATGAGAGTCTTATTGGTGAAAACCCCTGTGGGCATCATAAGGCGATGGTGAGTCGAGAGAAATGAAAATGAGAGAGTCTTATTGGTAAAAATCTTTACAGGCACCATAAGGCGATGATGAGTGGAGAGAAATAAAAATGAGAGAGTCTTATTGGTGAAAACCCTCACGGTCACCGTAAGGCGATGGAGAGTTCAAGAGCAAAGTGAAAAGTGAGAAGAAAGAAACTTGTTGGCGAAAGTCTTTCAAGATACCGTCAATCGAATGTGATGTATGAGTCCAATGTATTTGAAGAAGCGGCTCAGCAGCAAAGGTACGAACTCAACAACAAACGGGGAGTTTGGATAGGAAGATCAGGTAGCTCAATCCAAAATGCATGTCATACTCATTGGAGTTGGTTGTCGTATTCAGATAAGTTTTCTTTTGACTATGGGACATTGCCCTTTTCTTTCATTTACATATTCA
>NW_025894454.1:0-2234 GCF_002878395.1 Capsicum annuum
ATTGCTACTGCATCCTTAACTATTTAAAAATATTCAGTTTGCCCGGGAAAAAGTTCCCATACAGCACATTCAGTCCAAAAGCTTCTTTCCTTTTTATGTGAAGTTTTCCTTTGCTGTCCACAGGTCCCCAAAGTGCTAAAATCTTCCTCATTAGTACCTGAAAATCATGCTAATCACATAGGTTAGCTCACTTAACTAAAAAATAGTCTAAAAGTGCAAGTATTATGTATTTTATCCTCAAAACTTAGCTAAAACATGGGTAAGTTATGGTGCTTAGACGTATAAATATGCCCAACATCAAGTCCCAAAAGGTTAGCAGAGGTTTTTTTAGTGTCTACCCCAGTAGGTGTCTCTTTTGTAGGCCAGCGAGTATATAGGAACTACCCAATTACAGTATGTTATAAAGTCACTTCATTTGATCTTGTGGAGTTAGAGATGATGGATTTTGATATCATTCTAGGCATGGATTGGCTCTACTCATGTTATGCTTTAGTTAATTGTAGAAACAGAGTAGTTTATTTTCAGTTTCCAAATGAACCAGACCTTGAATGGAGGGGTAGTACTACAACTCTTAGGGATCAACTTGTTTCGTATCTTAGAGCGAGAATGATGATATCCAAGGGGTTTTTTATCATCATGTTTGAGTCAAAGACTCTAATTTTGAGACTCCAACTCTTGAGTCAGTTGCAGTAGTGAGGTAATTTCTAGATGTATTCCCTAAAGATTTTTCCAGAGTTTCTCTCGAAAGGGAAATTGAACTCAGAATAGACCTTCTCCCAGATACACGTCCTATCTCTATTCCTCCATACAAAATGGCTCCAGCCAATTTTTTTTGTGCATAAGAAAGATGGTTTTCTTAAAATATGTATTGACTACCGTCAGTTGAACAAAGTTACAATCAAAAACAAATATCCAATTCCCAAAATTGATGACTTGTTCGACCAAATTTAGGGTTCCAGTTACTTTTCTAAAATAGACCTCAGATCTAGCTATCATCAACTCAGAGCCAGAGAATGTGACATTCTGAAAATAGGTTTAAGAACTCGATATAGTCACTTCAAGTTTCTAGTCATATCCTTTGGTCTAACGAATGCACCAGCAGCCTTCATGGACATGATAAACAGGGTGTTCAAATAGTACTTGGACATGTTCATCATAGTCTTTATTGATGACATTTTTGTCTACTATCGTAATAAAAATGATCAGGTAAACCACCTCAGAACAATATTGCCGACTCTTAGAGCCCATCAGTTGTTCACTAAATTCAGTAATTGTGAATCTTGGATGAGATTAGTAGCTTTTTTTGGCTATATTATTTCTGGTGATGGCATTAGAGTTGATCCTCAAAAGATTGAGGTAGTGAAAAACTAGCCCAGATCCATCCCTCTACCAAATATTAGAAGTTTCTTGGATTTGGCTAGCTATTACCGATGCTTTGTTGAAGGATTTTCATCTATTGCATCCCCCATGTCCAGATTAACTCAGAAAAAAGTTAAGTTTTAGTGGTCAGATGCTTGTGAGAAGAGTTTACAGGAGTTGAAGATTCAACTTACCTCATCCCCAATTTTGACATTTCCAGATGGTTTGGATAGGTTTGTTTTGTACTGTGATGCTTCCAGAGTTGGTTCGGGATATGTTTGAATATAGAACGGTAAACTTATAGCCTATCCCTCAAGATAGCTTAAGCCCTATGAAAGAAATTACCCTACCCATGATCTTGAGTTAGCATCTGTTGTGTTTGCCTTAAAAATTTGGAGTTATTATCTATATGGGGTGCATGTTGATATGTTGACAAATCATAAGAGCTTGTAGTATGTATTTTTGTAGAAAGATTTGAATATATGTCAGAGAAGATGGTTAGAGTTGCTGAAAGATTATTACATGAGTGTCTTGTACCATTTAGGCAAGGATAATATAATGGCGGATGCCCTAAGTAGATTGCCTATAGGTAGTTTTACTCATGTTGAGAGTGATAAGAAAAAGTTAGTTAGATAAGTTCATCAGCTTACCAGGTTATGTGTTCGTTTGGTTGATCCAGCTGTAGGTAGTGTTTAGGTTTAGAAAAATCTTCTTTGGTTACCAAAGTGAAAGAAAAGTAGGATAGGGATCCTAGTCTGGTGAAACTGAAGGAGTCAGTCAGAGATCAAAAAGTAGAGGTCTTCTCCCAAAGCATAGATGGTGTGTTGCATTTCCAGGGTAGACTGTGTATGCCGTGTGTTGATGAATTGAGCTAG
>NW_025894455.1:0-1163 GCF_002878395.1 Capsicum annuum
TCAGTTTAGTGTCCTTCAGATGGGAGTAGAAGTTAGCACCGAGTGAACCCAAGGATGGGAACTCACCCACCAGTTCAGGGTATGATTCTTATTAGTCATCCTTGTGTTCCAGAACTACGTAGCCAGAGTAGGTTATGAATCTTAATCCACCAGATTAGGGTTGATGAGGTGGCTTAACCCATCATTTTAGGGTTCCCACCGTTCTTATTGAGTACCTGCCAGTATAGGGTTCTCACAGCTATCCTTACCAGGGGTGTGGTATTGATATCCCTCCAGTCGGGGCAGAGATTGGACCCCGACTTAGCTATTATAGCGTATTTGGGGCATGTTAGTTAGATAACTACTTCCCACAGTTTCAGTTATAGATTTCAGGACTGTTAGCTATAGCTACCCAGTCTCAGTAAAGAACTTAGATAGTTCTTCAGATTTCAATATATCAGGACTGTCAGATACAGTCAACTCAGTAATAGAATTGAACTCAGATAATTTCCTTTAGATTTATAGACTGTCAGATATAGTCACTTATGCTATCAGTCACAAAAGTTATCAGAACTCATGCTATCAGTACTCATATTTAGGACTGTCAGATACAGTCAATCAGACCAGTTCTTCATAATTCAAACTATCAGAATCAATCATTCATTTGTCAGTAATAAAATATCAGTCTCTTAGTATATCAGTAATACAGTATCAGATCCATCACTTATTAGTGATTTACATATCAATATCAGTAAACACAGTCTTTCAGAATCTCATTATTAGTACACTCATGTTGTCGGTATTCAAACTCAGTAGTTCATATCTCCAAGAGTTCAGTTACAGTTACGTATGCATGTATGTACTCTCACGTTCATATCAGTTAGTATTTTTCATGCATATAACCCTTTGCATTTAGCCTACCTCACTCGTATACTCAGTACATTAAGACGTACTGACACATTTATACTATGGTGCTTTCTCTTATGTTATACCATAGGTTCAGAGGCATGAGCTCCAAATCAGCAGTAGATTCCAGGATCAGTAGTCAGAGTTAGACGTGAGTCCTCATCCTTCAAGGACATGATGATTTCATTTCTCTTTCAGTTTTCACTTTATTTTAGTAGTTGGAGTTAGTTGGGGATATGTCCCATCAACTCCTTATTCAGTTCAGTTAGAGGTTTTCA
>NW_025894456.1:0-1758 GCF_002878395.1 Capsicum annuum
TCCTGAACATAAAGTAAAATCCCATTTTCCAGGAGGGTCCTGAACATAAGGTAAAATCCCATTCTTCAGGAGGGTCCTGAACATAAAGTAAAATTCTATTTTTCAGGAAGGTCCTGAATAGAAAGTAAAATCTCATTTTTCAGGAGGGTCCTGAACATAAAGTAAAATCCTCGGATGTACATTTCCAATGGTAGCTGAATTAAGTGAAGCGAATTTTCCCCTATTTCAACAAAGAAAATTTGTCAGTTAAAAACTTAGTGGTGGCTTGCAGCTCTTGGCTTCTCGGGTATCTTCCCTAGCACTCGTTTCTTTTATCTTTGTTCTAAATCGCTAACACTTGCCCTTTCTTGCTGCATCATCGATCCGGACCCAGATTGAGGGAAATGAGTTCTGACTCAAACAACGGGTTTCCATTTTACCATGCCTCTGAGGTGCACTTTTTCCCCAAATCTGAATGTTTCTAAGAATCTAATAGCATGTCGGTTGATAGACTTCCTTTGCTTCGTGTTGAATTACGATCATATTTCTTCCTGTGCTGTTCCTTGGCTTTTCCTCATATAATTGGAAAGACTGGTAGTAAATTTTGAAATCCTTTGTCGCTTGTTTTGACACAGACTTGACTTAAAATGTAAAGAAATGATGGTGACTTTTATTTTGATAAATGACATAAAAAGACAAAAAGCATGAATATGTAAATGAAAGAAAAGGTCAAAGTCCCATATTCAAAAAGAAAACTTATCTGAATACGACAACCAACTCCAATAAGTATGACATGCATTTTGGATTGAGCTGCCTGATCTTCCTATCCAGACTCCCCATTTGGTGTTGAGTTCGTACCTTTTGCCGCTGAACCGCTTCTTCAAATCCATTGGACTCATACATCACATTCGATTGATAACATCTTAAAAGACTTTCGCCAACAAATCTCTTTCTTCTCACTTTTCACTTTTCTCTTGAACTCTCCTTCGCCTTACTGTGCCCATGAGGGTTTTTACCAATAAGACTCTCTCATTTTTATTTCTCTCCACTCACCATCGCCTTATGGTGCCTATAAAGGTTTTCACTAATAAGACTGTCTCATTTTCATTTTCTCTCAACTTACCATCGCTTTATGATGCCCACGGGGGTTTTCACCAATAAGACTCTCTCATTTTTGTATTTCTTTCCTGATTTCTTATGCTGAGGGAGACAAGTGGTACTTCATAATGTATCATCATATCCATTGCATGCTTAGCCTTAAAATTATCAAAAATTGATCTGAAGGACTTTCTTTGGTTGTAACTTGGCTTTTGGTTAAGGTTAGAAAAGATGGTAAGGGGCTCAAACGATACTTAAAGTGGGGGTGGGGCTTACAACTTTTGGAATCGACTCAAACAACACGTTAACTCATGCCCCAGTTTTGTTGACTGGGTGAATCTTAGATCTTTATTTGGTTGGACCGAGCCCGAAATAGGGCAGCCTACGTATCTCACTCCTGAGAGAGGAGAATCAGGTCGCACGTAGTTCCATCAACTTGTTCTTTGTTTTGATTTGTTTTTTCTTTTATTTTTGAACTCTTTCTTTTATTCTTATTTTCTTGACTTTTATCTTTGACTCTATTTTGATTCCAAAAGAGGGATATGAAAGAAAAATAAAATGAAGCTCAAACGGGTAAACAAAGGATGACACAATGTTTGGATAGAAGAATAAAATGCCTTCATCATATCAATCTTAAAAAATGCAAGTACTAAATATGCAATAAAATCAACAAAGGATCAA
>NW_025894457.1:0-3340 GCF_002878395.1 Capsicum annuum
CGCACCCCCCTACAAATAAGTATGTTTGATCGATTCAAAGTTCAACTAATTTTCTTGAAAATGAACCATACATCTCCATTTCCTTCCCAGCATTACTTTCGGCAACTAGTCTTTTATAATCTCCTCCCAGGAGTGTTCACAATTTGGTTTGAATTGGTTATTGATCAAAATTAAAATCAAATTAATATAATTAATATATTATAATTGTGTTGGTTTGATTTCAATAATTAATATAATTAATTGTTAATTATTGAAATCAAACCAACACAATTATAATATATATTGGTTGTTATTGGTTTGATTTGGTTATTCGATTATCAATCATACACGAAAAAAAAAGAAATGATTCATTCAAAAGGAAAAAAAAAAAAAAACAAGACAACATCTGCTTACATAAAAAGAGTTCGAAAAGAGACTGATTGTGTCGGAGCAAAAAGTATCAAAAAAAATTAAAGAAGATGATCTTTTCTTTGTCTTGATTTTGTTCAAAACGACAATTCATTCAAAAAGCAAAAACAAGTAACATGGCCTAGATCTAATACAAGATATTTTATAAATAAATTTTGATGAAAACATATACAAAATATTTTAAATTAATAAATATACATACATACACACATATATATACTAGTTTAGCTTTACGCATCTCGCTCGTGTACCTCATTTTCTTGATTTCAAACGTTATATTAAATCGGATATTTGTTTAAATAATAAAGATGAATACAATATTTAAATTCAACATCTTTTGACGAATTTATTTAATTAAATCTAACCTTTATACAAAAAAAATTCAAAGCCGTCCGACACTCATCTACCATTTGTAAACTATAACAAAATAATACGACAATAAAAATATCAAAATAGTACAACTAAACTTTACCATTACACATAAAAAAAAAATCTCAAATAAAAATAATATAATTAAACCTAACTTTTACCTACAAAAATTTCTCAAAGTCAACCGGCATTCATCTACCACCTGTAAATGCAACTACGGCGTGTAACAAAAGAATACAATAGTGATACAAAGCTTCAGTTTTGATGAAAATAATTTTTGTCCGGACAAAAATTTTGGCAGTAAAGAATGACTTGTATGAAAACAAAGAAGATATATATATACATACGCGTTGAATTCTATTATGTTGACAAAAATAGTGAACAACTTGAGGGTTAAAATATTAAGCATCCACCAATCTAGACATGCAATCAAATCAAGTTAGATGAGCATCAATCATATTTTCCCAACAAGTAAACCACTTTATTCTCTACTTTAACGTGCATCTCAATTTTTATAGAAATATTTCCTTAATAGAACCCTATTTTAGGAGTATTTTTCTATTATATTTTAGGAGTATTTTTCTAAATTGATTCTCCTTCCATATATTTTAGGAGTCTCATATATTTTAGGAGTCTAGTTAATATAATAAAAATAATTAAATAATAAATTGAAGAAAATTGTGAAAAGACAGTTTTGTCTAAAGAAGAATCTTTTAATGAAGGACAAAAAGTTCAAATCACCTTTTTAATACACTTTTAATATATTATAGATTATAGACTATAGATATAGATATAGATTATAGATATGTGTGTGTGCGCGCGTATATATAAACTGTCGGTTCGATTTGATTATTCCTTCGATTTTTTTGAATAAAATCAAAATCAAACCAAATAAAAATAAATTTATTCAATTGATTTGATTTGATTTGAATCGAATTCTACCCAAACCAAAAAAAGTAAACATCACCCGTAATTTTCAATGAAATAAACATAGCTTTCGAGACTTTGTTTTCATTTTGTTTTGTTCAGAAGATAAAGAATTGGTCTGAGGCATATATTTTTATACTTTCATTCAGTCCACTTTTCTATTGGTATAGGGATTAAGAAGCAGTAACTGATAAGGATAATTTTATTATATTATCTTTTAAATATAATAAATTTAATATTTAAAAAAATACATTAGATAATGAATCATATTCAATGTTAAAAATAAAATGGATAGAAATAAATAAATTATTCATTAATTTTATAAACTGAACAAATACTGTTGAACATTTCAAAATACAAAAATGGACAAGTAAAAATAGACAGAGGGAGTAGTATAGAAAGAGAGAGAAAAAAGTTCTGAGTGTTTGTCCTAACTTTCTTACCATAATTTGGTTTTTCTTTAGGTATCATAATTGGTTTTCCTTTTAGGAAAAGGAAAAACATATTCTTCAAATTTGGCTCTTCTTTATTTTTGTAGGAAAAGGTTATAGACTCTATAAATAGAGGTTTCTTTCTTCTAACTTGGTAGCATCCACAATGTAGTCCTAGGGGTTTGATAGTTTCGTTTGGGAGAAGAATTAATGAGATACACGTGTTGTATCACTTGTGTGAACCTTTTTTTAGTCCGAGTGAATTTGTGTAAGGTTTTCTCTGGCTACATTTTGTACTCAACTTTTATATAGTGGATAACTCATCTCCTTTTATGGATATAAATCGATTGATCGAACCACGATAAATTATCGTGTCTCTTTTGATGTATTTCTTGTTTATCTTCTTATTCATGGTCTTTTGAGGTTTGCTTTACTAGCTTCTGCCTGACACCTGATTATTTCGATTCTAACAAAAAAAGTTTATAGATTGAATTCTTGTTTGGTATGTGGAATAACGAATAATAATCCAAAAAAAAAAGATAAGATTATATTATCCTACATTTGATTAAAAATATTAATTACTCTTCTCAAATCGAACGTAATCTCATATATCATCTCTTTGCTTATAAAGATCCACAGTTTTGAAATGCATTGTTTTGTTAAAATTGTACTAAGAAGATAACTTTAATATTTCTATTTTAAATTTATATGTTTTAAAAGGAAATTGTTTCTCATGCATACTTTGTACTGTTGTAAAACTTATGGAAAATACTCCAGACAAACATTTGTAGAGGATTCTTCAAAGCTTGAGGCATGTCATACACTGTTCTTAAGGATATTACATTCGATATGTGATACAAAACTAAGTGTGTATCAATAGATTCAAGCCATCACAAGGACAACAAGATGATCAACAAAGTGCTAATGAATCGAAAATGGTCACACACGGCTTCACTAGACTTCCAACACTTGGTTTTGGAACTAGAAAATGAGTTTAACAAAAAGAACAACAAATAACAACAATGCTAGTGAATCAAAAGAGCCTCACACGGCTTCACTAGACTTTTAGATTCAACAACACAATGATAACAAGATTATAAGAGATAGAAACTTGACATCCAATATTCAATGATCTAAGAACCCTAACAATGAGAAAATACCCTAAGACTAATGAATATCAACACCAAGTTCTTACTTGGACCAAG
>NW_025894458.1:0-2687 GCF_002878395.1 Capsicum annuum
TTCAGCCACTTGACTCGTTGGAAAGGAAACATCGTTTTTTTTCATTCTTTTCTTATGAGGTCGTGTACAACAACCTTAACTGCAGAAGCCTGGGCTGGGCCTACCTCCATCCCTAGAGTAGCCGTATGAGGTGGAAGCTCCACGTACGGTTTTGAAGCCGAGCCTTTCCAGTAATGGGGCCTAGGGACCGATATGATGATTGGTTTAGGTAGGGCGGCCGGCCTACTACGGGCACCTGTATGGATTAGTGTGTGAGACCGCGATCCACAAACTGACGCATGGGACTCACCCTTTACTTGGGAATAGAGAGGGGAAACATAGCATGTCACAAGAGCGAGGCGAGGGTTGGAACCCTACTGCGAGAGGGATGCCTCGCGAGCCAGGTTTTAGAGATAAGGCTTTTTGGTGAAGCCAAGTCAATTTCGGTCCACCAAACCCTGCACCTGATGAGAAGGACCTATGGAGTAAAAGGAAGCGTGTATGCTGTCACACTCCCTGCCTTCCAAAGGTTCCTAGAGAATGGGCCAGACGCAGCAGAGCGACGATCGGAGAGAGGGTTCACCACTGGAAGGGGTACAGGAGACGGCCATATCAAGGTACATCACGACCTACAAGCAATACCGGCGAGACCTGGGAAAGCAACCCGATTGGGTGTCAGAGGATCCATAGTACCTGCAGCCTCTCGGACTTCATATTCATCATTTTGGAAAGTGAGGGGAAGGTATCTCTTTTCTGTAACGGAAAAAAAAGAGAGCAGATTTGACTCGGCATAACCTAATGATACATCCAATACCAATGATCTGTGCCTAGAATGCGTGCCACAAATTGTAGTCTACTCGTCATACATCGATTCTTTGCTGGAGAAGCCTAGATCACTAGTTTTGGACTATTGAGAAACCCCCCTTTACCCGCATCCCTGGAACTTGCTTTGCTTGTTTGCTTTAAAGACCCCGCCTGCTTCACACCTTCTATGATAGGGGAAATACTTCCACACGAGTACTAATTTGATTAGCATAAATGAGCCTCTTCTAAGCCCTTGAGATTTTACATATCATCTTCAGAAGATTCAATTGGATCATTCTTGGCATAGAATAATGAGGAAGCAAAGGTAGAGTGTGCTCTGGAACTCCAACACTTGGGTTGAACAAAAAAGGCTCAATCTTTCACTATTCAGGACTAAGGGAAAGCTAATGCGATCATCACAAGATGCCTTGAAATTCCATTCTGTAGGGAAGGAGGACCTACTGAATAAGTCTCCAATCAATCTCCAGCGGGTGAGAAAATAGATTTGCGGAACATGCCTAGAAGAGTATTTCATAATTCCAGAGGCGCCCAAGCCATCCTTACTTCATCTTCACTTCATCCTTATACACCTGCTGGACTGTCTATCCTTTCTTCCTTTTGATTAGATGGATTATATCATCCAAGAGCTAAAACTAAGAGGAAAATACTTCAAGGAATGAACTTGCAGGCCTTACCTTATACCTTACCTCAACGAAAAAAGCTAAGGAGAATGACGATTCTATGCCTTAAGGCTGACTGAAGCTTCCCTCTTTCTTGGTCTCCATTACCCCGAAAATGCCTTTTTGAAGTTGGGGTCATACAAGAGGAAGAAGGGGAACTGGCAGAAGGAGTTGGTATGGTGACGGTGACCCTTGATGTGACTAAGGAAGCTTTACAGTTGGTGTGAAAATGGAGGAGAATTCTATTGGGCTGAAGGAAGGTTAGAGTTCAGTAACAATTCATGCTAACATTACATGAGATGCGGTTGGAAGCGAGGCAGCAGTCTTTCTATGTTTTTCCACTCTAACGAAGTTTCTCGATGACCCGAAGCAATGACCAACTCCATTCTCTCCACCCTTTACGAAGGAGTTTTTTTTTCTTCAAAAGTCCTGTCTCGATCCTTTTTTTTTTATTTTGCTTAGTGGGAGCCTTTACAGAATTTGCTCCCACCGCCATGGATTCTTTAGTTTGGTATTTTTACGGTTGATTGAATTCTTTAGCTTCCTTCCTTGGATCAAAAATAGGTGAAGTCTTTTCATGGCTTGCAATACTCAACTCCATGTCATGAGCTCGTGTCGCCAATTCTTTGAAAGTGCATGGCTTGATTCCTTGGAGGATATACACAAGACCCCAATGGATTCCTTGGGTGCACATCTCGATGGTACAAGTTTCTGAGAGGCGATCCTTGCAATCTAAACTTAATGCTCGCCACCGATTGATGAAGTCCACTACTGGTTCATCTTTCCTTTGCTTGGTGTTTGTCAACTCCATCATACTCACTATACGATGAGTGCTGTAAAAACGGTTAAGGAATTCACCGTTAAGTTGCTCCCAACTATCGATTGACTCAAGCTCTAAATTTTTTTTTTTGAGCCAGGTGGGAATCTAGCTCAACAAAGAGTCTTTCTCGTCGGACCCATATACCCATGAATGATTTTAGACTTTATCACACCAATTTTGGAGGATGGTCAACAGACTTGGGAAGTCACCTTCTTCTTTCTCATTCTATTACCGAAAGCTCTTTTCTTAGGAAGGATTATTCCAGTTTTCATCCTTATGACCTGTGCCCTTTCACCGGCGATGGTAAGTGTATCGGTGCCATCATGAAATCACCTTCTGAAATACCACCATATATCTACCTATCGAATTGGATAACGGTATTAGGATCTAGCAACCACCAGAAA
>NW_025894459.1:0-2435 GCF_002878395.1 Capsicum annuum
GTCACATAATAGACATGGTCAACCTTAATCTTATATTATAACCCCATCCAATCCTATATACTTATACGACTTTCTCATATCACACTTGCTTACCCCAGCAGGAATTTAGACTACCTTTAAATTCCATATTTGACAATGATTCTATACTCACAACTTACTAGCTAATCTAGTATTTTTATTCACAACCTATAAGGGGTTTCTATAACCACCTTAAATATCCACTCTGGGCTCTTTCCCTATTTTGAAAAAAAAAATAACAATCTGAGTCAAAAACTTCCTTCATGAACAACCATACAAACCACAAATAGTACTACCACATTAGTCTAACATCACAAAATGGTAAATCATTCTCAATCAACGGTTATTCAACTACACATATTTAGTTACATAAAAGTCACCCTCACTCTGACCTCTAAACTTGTAACTTCATCTTACCAAATTATTGGTCTAATTTCACTACCAATAGGTCATGACACCGACACATTAAATTATACCACTGCTTGGGTGGAAATACAGTTCCAATAAATACAAGAGCAACAAAATGAACAATAAGTTTCTAGTGAATCGAAATAGACCTCAAACAACTTCACTAGACTTTGATTTTTTTGTGTTTTGAACAAGAAAATAAAATGATTAACAAAGCAACTATGCTTGTGAATCAAAAAAGCCCCACATGGTTTCACTAGACTATTTGATGTCAACAACAAAATGATATCAAGATTACAAGAGAGAGAAACTTGACACACAATATTCAATGAACCAAGAATACACATCTTACTCTTGTCTTAGCTGAACGCCTCATAAGAATGAGGACAGAATTTTAAACTAGGGAGCTCCTCTCTAGTCTTTTATGTGACTTCTAAAATTTTTTCTTGTAAATTTGAGAGCATTATCTGGGAACACTAGAGTAAGGAAAAATTTAGGATAACTTTTCTTTCATATGGGCTACACCATAGCAAGAATCAGAGTATGAAAGAGGAACATTCTAAATATATTGCACAAAATAGAACATGAAAAAAGCGAGACATTCCTAAATGCCTTGTAGCCTCTTTCTTATAAGTATGACACTCTACATACCTATAAATAACAATCTACCCAACGCGATTTCATAGACACCCTAGGACCATGAACCGTGAGCTGATACCAAGTTTGTCACGAATCGAACTAGGGCCTAGCCGTGATGGACATCCCGAACCCTGAAGGCCTAGACGTCCTACTCTATCTGGTAGTCATGCACAATATTTATATAATAAAAAATAATGTGGAATTTATGATCTAATATTGAAACATGGTCATACTCAGGATTATGTTTAACAATAAAGAATGAAATCCAAAAATCATTAACAACATCTGGAACAGTCTACGAAATCACTACTACATGAAAATATGACAACTATCTGAAAATTGGGACAAGGCCCCCAGTAAACCAAAACTATAATAAATTACATAATATGAAAGGACATGCCTTCTAGAATAGAGAGGGCTCACCACTGCACAATCTGATCTGCTTTTTGAATTATCTACTACTTATCGGGACCCCTAGACTAAGCCTTAAAATTTGAGAGGTAGGGGAGGGGGGTCAATACAAATGTACTGGTACATAAAGCAAATCTAAAATAGTAATTTGTATTCAACATATATGAGAGCAATTAAAAACATTTCATAAATATATCATATAGTAAGAAATCTCATGGGCATTTTTGAGAGACTCTGAAAAATCATCTGAACTCTGTGATACTCTTTGTATTATTTCTGTCTAGGTGGTATACCCTACAACTCTGAAATTTCATGGGCTATATAGAATCTTTCATTAACTCGACAACCAAGCCCCCAACCTAAGTGTCCCGTAAGGGTCGGAGTCTCTGAATCTACTACGCCACACGACCATCACCAGCATACAATAATAATCTACCTGTATCGACAAATATGGTTTTAGGCTAAGAGTTACTTGAACTGAAGCCTTCTATGGGTAACCACCTAACACTCTTTATGTCTGTTTTTAACTTTTTAAAATATGCATTCTCTAAAACCATAGTCTGAAAACATTCTCTGAAGACATACTCTGAAAACATACTCTGTTATGGCATATATACTTATGGTATCATCATACCATTGACTTGCAAGTCATATCTCTAAGCGATTATTAGCATATTAGAATGTCTATTTCCAAAACATAAATCTGGGACCACCATGTCAATAAATCAGTTTGAAGAACCCTTTCTTTAATTACTCATGTAAACACATGTATGCAACTCTCTTTGACAATATTTCAAATAATACAAGGTGGTCATGTCAAAAGCATTAATCTTATGTAAATCTTTCTCTCTTTAACAAAACACATTTATATCAAGAAACTCCCTCTTAAAATCTCTAAATCATGCTCAAAATACTATGGTATTTGAGTAAACTATTTTCAAGCCATAAATCATGCATAT
>NW_025894460.1:0-1563 GCF_002878395.1 Capsicum annuum
AACCAGTTTATTAAGTAATTTAAACATAACCTTACAGGTCTGACAGTCTAAAAAAGCATAGCACGAGTGCAACTAATGCATCCCTAATATGATATCAAAATCCACCATATCTAATTCAAATAGATCCACCAAAGTTTCTTTATTACAAAAAGATACCACATACCCACTATAGACTACTCTAGCAATTGCAGAGTCACCTATTAGGGTAGACAAAAAGGGTTTAAAACATACTCCAAAAAAATGCACAGCCATAAATAGGGTCACATAAGAGAGAGAGGACCCCAAATTAAGTAAATATTACACATTTCAGTTAAAGACTTTCAATTTACCAATCACGATATCAGGCAATGCCTCAGACTCCTATTGAGTAGAGAGAGCATAGAGACAATTTTGATTAGTGCCGAAACTAGATGGTGCACCTTTGGTGTCAGAGTCAATGATGAAGAAATTGGAACTCTTCTTACCCTCGAAGCAACCTTACCAATCGGACAGTTTCTAAGCATATACCATAGCTAAACATAGTTGGAGTACCTGTCCCTCCCCTCATCACTGAAACCCCAATACAACCTACCACAATACCTGCAGAGAGGATATGATAGAGCCGACTGGGCCTTACTAGCCTGAGATTGGGGACCTTGTACCCTGAAGTTATTTCCACTATAGAAATTCCAATCACTTGAAGACTTTAGGTTGGGAGCACTAACCGCCGAGTATGACCTAGAATTTCCCCACTTCTTCTTAGGTCACTTACCACCATCCCTACCACTCTGTTGTTGGCCACAACCTTGCTCAAAGAACCTATACTTCCTTCCCTACCTCTCCTCTATTTTAGCCTACTTCTTCTTCTCTTTCTTTACTTGTTTCATGTACATAACCAAATTGGAGATAACCATGTCCTTGATTAACAAGGCAGCCGTACTCTCCAATATCAAATTAACAGTGCCCAAGAACACATATATGTAAGTATACGTGGTATCCCAAGTAATATAGTGGCATTTAAGAAAGCCGAATATCGATCCCATAAGGACTTGTGTTAAGCAACTACCCAATTCTAGTTTAACAATGGAGATAAAGTAACCGAGAAAGTTTTGGAATTGAAAACTCAAAGTAAACTAAACTAATGAGAAAAAGTAATGACTTAAGAAAATCAATGGATAGAAGCCCAGGGTTAAGGCTTACGAACAATCATACTACGTTATTAAACTTCATTCGTAAAATTGGTTATCTTGATTGTGACTTGTACAGTTAATTGCATGATTATGGTCTCTTAACCTTTAAGATTTTACCAACTTTGGACATTACAACTACATCGTTGAGCGGGGATGCAATAATCCATCTAGGTGATTTGAAGCTATCATCCTACGTGTGATCAAGTAAGGCATCTAATTACATCCCAGTCCTAGACACCAATTTGAAATCCTTATTTTATAAAAGACTACAAACCTTAGTTTTCTTATCCTCATGTTCTTTCTTTCTATTCCATCTCCCGAGATCACAAGGTCAACAATGAATATACTCTAAGGGTAGCTAGTCCTTCTAATAGTTAAAACAAGGATAAACAAA
>NW_025894461.1:0-3935 GCF_002878395.1 Capsicum annuum
AACTCATAAACTAGGATAGACTTACCAGGCCTTAGGCAAAGGAACTTCTTGTTTTCAAGCTTAGTACACTTCTCGAATACTACCTTAACTATACTATTCCCTTTAAATACCATACTCATTTGATTCAATCTTCTATATATTTTTAGAGATCACACCCTAAGCACAATATGTCTTACCACTTCAATGACCAACTATGAACTCTTACAATGGATTCACTAGTGCATATTGCGTTCCTCCACTTAAATCCCAACATGTCATCCAAGCCCATCTTTATAACCACATATGAACTTCAAGACAAACACCTATAAAGACATACTTCACATATTATCTAAACCACTATCAATATAACTCCCTCGTGCTACCCCAAGAACACACACACACAACTTTCAACTAACCATCACATGTATCAAAGACTTGGACCCAAATCTGACTTCACACTTATGGCCTTATCTAAAACAAGCATACAATGGTCTTCCATCAACAAGGAATATTTACTCATCACCACTATCATCACATAAGGAGGAGTCACTAAAAGGTTAGAACATAAGACCTTGAAGCATGGAAGGATATTATATGAGACTTGACACTTGACTGAGGCCTGAGGAACAGTGAATCAACATCATGGATTCATCAAAGTGGTCTGAGTTGAGGGCATAACTGGCTATAAGCTGAATCTCACCAATCATTTGGCGTGAAGTATGATTTATGGAAACTGAGCACACTATAAAGCGTGAGTACATGAGTCATGAGCTGCATGACCTCAACTTGGAGTTCATAACTTATGGAATGTGATTCCGAATACTGAAATGAACTGGAACTCCTCATTTTGGAACTGGAAGAGTACATAATTCTCTATCATATGCATGAACATGAACTATGATCATGGAACCGAAATGTAAGGCATAAGTTATGTATTAGGATAACTGAAAAATACTGAGATAAGAATGGGTTGAGCTTCACCCTCACTTCTGATGTTCTATATCATACTCGCATTACTACTAAAATCTGAGAGCCTGCCTTGGTCACTTGTTCTATCATCTCCCTCTTAGCTTTAAGCTATCATCTTAAGTTTGAGAGATCCCTTACCAAACTCTAAACTAAACCACACCAAATGCACTCTGGGATATGGAATACAATAATACACGTAATCAAATAGAACGTAACCCGAATAACTACACTAGAAGTGGGAAAACCCACTGCTAATACTACCATGTGAGATACACTCTATCTTTCTATAGCCCCCCAATAGTCATCATATAATACTTGAACACTTACTAACTTTGAATCTTCATGAGTATCCCCATAGCCAGAGTGCACACCCTATAGAGCTTCAACTCTTATTTCTGTCGGTTCAACCTTCAAAAATTCAAACTTAGATTCTAATACTTAACATAGATATCACCAAGACTTTGATGAATCATACTACTTTTGACATAACCTACCAATATCATGACTCCAAACTTTTATCTCTCTACTATGAGAATCAAGATCATATCAAAAGGCTTAACATTATCAATCAAAACTCCTTAACTTGGCTATTTAGAACACCATATACCATCTAACTAGTCTTTCTCCACCTAGAAACTCAACAGTACCACTAGCCACACACAATATGTAATAGCCTTAGAAAAATACCGCAACCTCATATCACCTTGGTATACTTCTACTTCATATATAAAACATACTTTATTACGAAATAAATAAACTTAAGCTCTTGCATGCACTGTTCAAGCCTATTAGATCACTTTTATAAAAATAGTATCATTAACCAAGAAATAATCACATCCACCTTCATGGCCATCAACTGTTCAAACTTAATGTCTAGTGCTAAACATGATTTACACCCAACCTTACACACAATTCTCACTTGGAAACTACGAAATAAAACATCAAGAAACAATAGTACACTAGAACTACATAGCCACAATAATCGATCATGACCTTGCTGTTTTCCTTATTATAATTCATTAACATGCACTATTTCAATACATCAAGCCTATAGTCTAGCATCAATCATCTACCACAAATGAAGAATGCAACATAATATACTAGTCCATCAAATTGGGATATTCTACCCAAATATCTCATTTTATTTAGATATAACCCACAACCAAAGCACCTTCATAACATCACTACTATGCCTCAAAATCTACTGCATACCTTCTCACAAGTAGTACTAGTTTAAAACTACCAAAGAAAAGAAGTTCAAGGGGGTAGAGCCACATAATAGACATGGTCAACCTTAATCTTATATTATAACTCCATACAATCTTATCTACTTATACAATTTTCTCACATCACACTTACTTACCTAAGTGTACATTTAGACTACTTTCAAACACCATAAACAACCGTGTGACTATAATTATAACTTAATGGCTAATCTAGCTATTTTCATACTTCCAGCAAACAATAACTCACCTTAGCTAATAACTCCTTCTCTACCTTCTATAAACTAACATACAAAAATGTATCACTTTATTACCAACTCAATCTCATGCAAAAAGATTCGGCTATACATACATTCAATAAATTTTCCTTACCACTGTTCATGCCATTACGCCTCTAAACCCCCAGTTTCAACCAACACAAGAATTAACAAGATGAACAACAAGTTTCTAGTGAATTGAAATAGGCCTCACACGACTTTACTAGATTCTAATTTTGTGTTTTGAACAAGAAAATAAGAGGAATGACATGGCACCTATGCTAGTGAATCGAAAGAGCCCAACACAGCTTCACTAGACTTTTAGTTTCAACAACACAATGATAACAAGATTACAAGAGATAGAAACTTAACACACAATAATCAATGATCTAAGAATACATATCTTACTCTATATAAATAAAAATCTGAGTCAAACACTTCCCCCACAGACTACTATACAATCCACACATGCTACTAGCTACCACATTAGTTTATCACTATAATGGGGTAAATCATCCTCAAACATCAGTTATTCAATTAAAATATTTATTTACATAAAAGTCACCCTCACTCTGAATTTTAACTTTGTGACTTCACATCACCAACTTCTTGGTCCAACATCACTACCAATAGGTTATGACACCAATACTTAACTTAGACTACTACTCGGGTGGAAATAAAGTTCCAACATTTGCTACACATTATCTCTCCCTTAAGCATGACATCTGCAATATAAATTTTTGAAAAGGACCGAATACATTTAATACCGCAGGCTGAAAAGCATGATTTCAACAAGATCAAGGTTCACACTAGAATCAAAACACTCTGAGGCACTAACGGAATCTTCTCAAGTGCTTGAATAATTTTTAAAATCTTATATGATTCAATCAGAAAGAACCATGTCATTTAGACTCTAAACTTCTGCACTTAAATCACCCCAATAATGAGACATGTCTGAGAACTATCAGAGTAAGGAAAGAATTGGGATGACTGTTACTTTCGTATGGGTGACACTATAGCATAAATTAGAGTATGAAAGAGGAACATTCTGACTCTATTGTATGAACTAGAATAAGAAGAAAGATAGATATTCCTAAATGCCTTGTAGCCTCCTGCTTATAAGTGTGGTGCGCTACACACCCATAAACAAGACTCTATCCGACGCGATTTCACAGATACCCTGGGACCATAAATCGTGCTCTGATACCAAGTTTGTCATGATCTGAATTGGGGCCCTAACCGTGATGAACATCCCAAGCCATAAAGGCCCGAGAGCCGTTCTAACTTGTAATCATATACACCATTCATATACAAATAGAAAATGCAGAAAAATACATAATAAAATGGAATAATGGTCATAAGTCTGAATTTAATTTATACTATAGAAAGTAAAACCCAACAACAACTAGATAACGTCTGAACCAGTCCGTAAAATCTCTTCTACATTATCAAATCAAAGATGTCTGAAAACTGGGACAAGGCCCCCAGTAGACCAAGACCATAATAA
>NW_025894462.1:0-1462 GCF_002878395.1 Capsicum annuum
ATCTCATAAATGAAAACATAACGTGGTAGAGTCAACTCTTGCCCGTGGGGCATAATTTGTTGTTTAAAAGTCCTTGAGCTGTCTTGCCTCTAAGGCAATAGTTATAAAGCATCTCATAAATGAAAACATAACATGGTAGAGTCAACTCTTGCCCGTAGGGCATAATTTATTGTTTAAAAGTCCTTGAACTAAGTCTTCCCTCTAAGGCAATAGTTGTAGAATATCTCATAAATGAAAACATAACGTGGTAGAGTCAACTCTTGCCCGTGGGGCATAATTTGTAGTTTGAAGGTCCTTGAGCTAAGTCTTACCTCTAAGGCAATAGTTGTAGAATATCTCATAAATAAAAACATAACTTGGTAAAGTCAACTCTTACCCGTGGGGCATAATTTATTCTTTGAAAGTCCCTGAGCTAAGTCTTGCATCTAAGGTAAGATTTATAAAATATCTCATAAATCAAAATACAATGTGGTAGTGTCAACTCTTACCCATGAAACATAACTTGTTGTTTGAAAGTCATAAGTCTTGCCTCTACAATGTAGTAGTGTCAACTCTTACCAATGAAACGTAGCTTGTTGTTCGAAAGTCATAAATATTGTCTTTATAATGTGATAGTGTCAACTCTTGCTCATGATATGTAACTTGAATGGAAGAAATTGAAGAAAAGAATAAAAATTATAAAAATTGCAGAAAAAGAAGAAAACAAAGAAAAATATTAAAAAATAAAAATCTAAGAAAATGTAGAAGTGGAAAGAGAATAGAAAAAAAATAAAGATTGATAAAAAAGATTAAATAAAAATAAAGGTCGAGAAAAAATTAAAAAGAAAAAATAAAAATTAAAGAAAAATGAAAAAAGTTTTTTTATAAAAGTAGGCGTTGAAAGGTGTAAAGAAAGAAAAATAAATGTTGAGAAAAAATAAAAAGAACCAAAGAAAAAGAGAGGAAAGACAAAATAAAATATTAAAATAATATAAAAAAAAGTCGAGAGGAAAAAAGGAAGAAAGTAAGGGTTGAGAGAAATTAACAATAAAAAGAGAAAAGAAAAAATAAAAAATCAAAGTAAAATTAAAAAGAAAAAAAATAAAGGTTAAAAGATATAAATATGAAGTTGTTATCCATTATGAGGATCATTTATGTAATTTACTCCATTGATTAGGGAAAATTTCATCCAAAAAAATATTTGTTAATAGATAAAGGCTATTTTACGGAAATCTTTTTATTTGGGGCTAAAATTTGAAAGCCAGCCCGATACCATTTGGAGGGGGGTGCGCGGATTTAATAGGTATAATAGATTGATTAGGTTTCTAGTGAATCTATTTTTATTTGTGCGTGGATATTTTTTAAATTTTGTTTCAATATCTTTTAATAATTTACTTTTTTCGTAAGATATATTCATTAATTATTTTATCCTGTAGTAATTGCAGAGTTACAAATTCCTGTATAATAATTTATCCTATCTGTA
>NW_025894463.1:0-1752 GCF_002878395.1 Capsicum annuum
CTCATTTATCTCAAACTTTATTTTTATTTTTCCTCTCATTTTTATTTTTCTCAATTTATTTTAATTCTTCACTTTTTTCTTGATCTTTATTTTTTTCCTTTCTTTTTTTTTTCTCAATATTTTTTTTATTTCTCTATTTTGTTTGATCGTTTTTTTCTCAACTTTTATTATATTTTGCTAATAAATAAAAAATTAGATAATCCGCGAAGAGATTTTTTTTTTTACATCAAAGCAAATTTAAGGCCATGAATTGTTGTTACGAAATTTTTGAGATAAGTTGTGTCTCTAAGGCGAGAGTTGTTTAATATCTCATAAATAAAGATATAATGTGATAGTGTCAACTCTTGTCCGTGGGGCATAATTTATTATTTGAAATCCTTGAGCTAAGTCTTGCCTTTAAGACAAGAGTTGCAGAACATCCCATAAATGATGATATAACGTAGTATTGTCAACTCTTGCCCGTGGGGCATAATTTATTATTTGAAAGTCTTTGAGCTAAGTCTTGCCTCTAAGGGAAGAGTTCTGGAATATCCCCTAAATGAAGACATAACGTGGTAGTGTCAACTCTTGCCCGTGGGACATAATTTGTAGTTTGAAAGTCTTTGAGTTAAGTCTTGCCTCTATGGCAAGAGTTATAGAACAACTCATAAATGAAGACATAACGTGACAGTGTCAACTCTTGCCCGTGGGGCATAATTTGTAGTTTAAAAGTCCTTGAGCTTAGTCTTGCCTATAAGGCAATAGTTGTAGACCATCTCATAAATGAAAATATAACGTGGTAGAGTCAACTCTTGCTCGTTGGACAAAATTTGTAGTTTGAAAGTTCTTGAGCTAATTAAGTCTTGCCTCTATGAAAATAGTTGTAGAGCATCTCATAAATGAAAATATAACCTAATAAAGTCAACTCTTGCCCGTGGAGCATAATTTTTAGTTTGAAAGTTCTTGAGCTAATTAAGTCTTGCCTCTATGAAAATAGTTGTAGAACATCTCATAAATAAAAATATAACCTGATAAAGTCAACTCTTGTCGGTGAGGCATAATTTGTAGTTTGAAAGTCTTTAAGTCAAGTCTTGCCTCTAAAGCAATAGTTGTAAAATATCTCATAAATGAAAACATAATGTGGTAGAGTCAACTCTTGCCCGTGGGGCATAATTTGTTGTTTGAAAGTCCTTGAGCTAAGTCTTGTCTCTAAGGCAATAGTTGTAGAATATCTCATAAATAAAAACATAACGTGGTAGAATCAACTCTTGCCCGTTGGGCATAATTTGTAGTTTGAAAGTTCTTGAGCTAATTAAGTCTTACTTCTATGACAATAGTTGTAGAACATTCCACAAATGAAAACATAACTTGATAAAGTCAACTCTTGCTTGTGGAATATAATTTGTAGTTTGAAAGTCCTTGAGCCAAAAATTGTCTCTAAGGCAATAGTTGTAGAACATCTCATAAATAAAAATATAACGTGGTAGAGTTAACTCTAGCCCGTGGGGCATAATTTGTAATTTAAAAGTCCTTAAGTCAAGTGTTGCCTCTTAGGCAATAGTTGTTGAACATCTCATAAATGAAAACATAATGTGGTAGAGTCAACTCTTGCTCGTGGGGCATAATTTATTGTTTGAAAATCTTTTAGCAAGCCTTGCCTCTAAGACGATAGTCGTAAAACATCTCATAAATAAAAATATAACGTGGTAGAGTCAACATTCTCCCTATGAAATCTTGCTATGTGAAAGCTTTTGTACCCACTCAGTGAATAGT
>NW_025894464.1:0-1245 GCF_002878395.1 Capsicum annuum
AAGTCCCAGGGAGCCTGACAAGGTACGTTAAGTAGAGTCTTGATCATTGGTGTGTAGCACGCCACACCTATGGGCAAGAGGCTATAAGATGTTTTAGGAAAAAGTCATTTCTTTCTTTTAGAATCTATCGTGCTTACAGTTGTCTCTCTCAACTATTAATTCGTGCTCTCTTATTTCAGAAAATGCCTCCTCGAAGAGTGAATTAATGCAAAAACAATAATGAGCAACCCTTTCCAGTTGATCCCTTGAACGCAAATGTGTCTCATGCTAAGTTTCAGGCAACTTTTCAGGCGCTAGCTCAGGCAGTCACCTCGAATGTTCAAGCTGATAATTAGGTTGCAGTTCCACCTCAGTAGGGAGGTGATTTGGCTATTGCTAGGATTTATGATTTCATGCGGATAAATCCACTAGAGTTCTATGGGTCTAAGGTAGGTGAGGACTTTCTATTGTATCTTGAGGATCTAAGAAAGATCAGGTAAGTGATGCATGTTTCTGAAGAAGAGAATGTGGAGTTGGCATTGTACAGACTAAAAGACATTGCTTATGACTGGGTTGTTGTTTGAAAGAAGAATAGAGGGGAGGATGATGCTCATATTACTTGGTAGGTATTCCAGGATGCATTCCTGGATAAGTTCTTTCCATTAGAGATAAGGGAAGCAAAAATAGAGGAGTTTATAAACCTAAGGCAAGGCTCCATGACTGTTAAGGAGTATTTCCTTAAGTTTAATCAGTTAGCCAAGTATGCTCCTAATTTTATTGCTGACACTCGAACTAGTATGAGTAAGTTCATGACTGGAGTGTTTGATTTAGTGTTGAAGGAGTGTAGGATAACTATGCTGAACAGGGATATGGATCTTGCTAGGATGATGTTGTACGCCCGACAGATTAAATCAGATAAGTTAAGGGAGAGGGATAGAGCAAGAGGAAAGAAGAGGGCTAGATCAGAGCCGCATGAGTATGGTCAGACTAGATCGCATGGAGGGAATCGCCGTCAGTTTTAGAGCTATTTTTCTATGTTAGCGCCATCGTCAGCTAGTGCTCCCACACCCAGAGGTAGGCAGGAGCAAGGGAATAGTCCTACTATGTCCAGATCCTAGGACAACGTGAGTAATAGGCCTAATTATCTCCAGTATGCTAAGTAAGGTAGAACCCATTCGGGTGAGTGTTTGGATGAGAAATGAGGTTGTTTTGGTTGTGGAAAGATGGACCACAGACTTAGAGATTGCCCACATGCCAGGCAGGGGA
>NW_025894465.1:0-3712 GCF_002878395.1 Capsicum annuum
CTAATATACACACATATAACACTTACAGGTAGAAAAAAAGAGAGCAAATATACATGTACATCAAATACAAGTATGGGAAGGTAGAACAAATGAATAGATATCAAGTCAAAGATAGAAATACAATCACAACATAAGCATATCACGACTCGAACTAGGGCCTGGCCGTGACGGGTATCTCAAGTCCAATGAGGATTGAAGACCACCCCCTGCACCCAACCAAATAAAACACAATACCCCCAACATCGAATAAATTCCGAACATATAACGAGATAGCATAGGATAAGATTAAAGAATTTAAGACATGTCTGTAACCAATAACCGTTCAAAACAACAAACTAATATCTCCCAAGTCCATAGTAATCCACAAAGCCTTCTTACAAAATCTAAATCAATAAAGTGTCAGGACATGCCCCCGACTCTGACAATGATAATGATAATGTTAATGATAAAGTAAACTCTTAATTCTATCTAAGACTGAAAAATAATGAAATATCTAAGTCTTCCATAGAATGAAAGCTCACCACTTCAGCATAACGAACCGACGAACCGAGTCGATCCACCTAACTCTACGCAGAAAAAATAGAGGTATCTCTAGTGCCTGCTTCGAATGAGAATACAAAGTCTGGTGATGGTTACTAGGTTGAGCACTAGCATGTAACTCAGGGATAGGGATAAACTAAGCCAAGTCAAATCTGATTCAAAACCATGTGCACATCATCATATACATACATAAATAATATGTCGGAAAAGGGAATAAGGCTTAGCATGCACTTGAAAATTTTAGCTTGGATTGTGTAACTCAACCGTCATATCATAAGAAGGCACCCATGGGCTATATGGGTCCAGCTCTTCCCTAGTTGGAAGGGCCTCAGTGCGTGTAGCTGCACGAACCAGAGGATGTACATATGCACCATGGAGGACTCAAACCTCCCGACATACCAAGGTGACTTAAGCTCCCAATCATGTGATATAATGTGGGGGACTCAAACCTCCCAATCATACAATATAATAAGGGGGACTCGAACTACTCAATTCTGTATCCCCCCGCGTTGGCAACCACAGTTTCCAGTATTGATCCCTCGGGACCTCTACTTTCACGACTCAGCTACACAATCCTCATTAAATACCAATTAAAATATTTAACACACATTCTTATTTATTGAACCATGATACACATCTAGGCATACACTGTTACTATTGTCATGCCAACTACACTTGCAAGGTAATATCAATATGCCAAGACAATTATTATCACTTGGGAAATTCAGAATCTTTTTAGTTAAATTATTCATTAACTTGGGGAAATACATATCCCTATAACGTTCAATTAAAAATCATTATGTTTTATTAACTTTTCACATTATGTAATGGTTAAAATGCAGTTCAATATGTATACTTCAAATTCAATTTTGCAATATGGAGTTGAGGTCATTACCACTTCAACTATCAATATTCGCAAAATTTAGGAAATTCAAAATCCCCTAGTTTACTCATTATGCCCATGCATCAAATTGGTTTCAAAATCGCCATTTAAATATTACCAATGCATATATAAATATGGAATATCACATAAATAATAATCATTCAAAACCCTCAACCCGGGTTCAAACCCAACATCAAAATTATATGAATAACACTTTATAACACATACCTTTATAAAAATTAAAATCGGGGAAGAGTAACATGCCTGAAATACCCAAAATTATGGAGGAATTCAACCCTTGAAGCTCTAATTGACCCACTCCTTGAAAACCACAAGTATGGATGCTTGAGAGACTTGAGAGGGAAGAAAGAATGTTTGAAGTGTGTTATCGATGAAAATAGGTCCCCAAGTACGTTTATAGGTCGTGGGTTATTATTGGGATAAGAGGGAAATGTATAAAATACCCCCATTAAAAGCTGGAAAATAAGTCGTCAGTCGTTACGGGTTTTGTAACGACTCATCACGACTCATTACGACTTGTATCCATGAGTCTTTGTCAAGACAGTGTCCCCAGGCACACACGTTATTGACCTTACGACTCGCACACTATGGCTTATAATAGGACACTATAACTTGTAGGGTCCATTCGTACTCAACACAGGACCCATTTGGGTATACACAGGACATCTTACGGTTTGCACACAACGACCCGTAATGAGTTTTCACGACTCGTAGTGAGCCACTCATTGTTGACACCTAATTTTTTCCCTCCGCAACTAAATTTAATTATGAGTTTCTTTGATTTAAAATAAAATTACAACATTTATTTATCTAGGTGATTTTGTCATTTTAAGTAACGATTATATATTTTTGTATTTGCATATACGAAATCGTGTAATTTCGCTATTTGAATAATTATTTTACGAAAGATTAAATGTTAATCGGGGGTTATTTTGAAAATTGATTCAAATGATTAAAATCTTGATTTGAATATAATTTATTCTTAAAATAATTTATTTAAAAAATATTTGTTTGATTTTATTTAATCAGGAAGCTTGGGATCGAATTGGTTGTCAATTTATTTCAAATGTTGTTTAATTTTGTCAATTTATTAAATTAGACCTAAATTGAAATTAATTCGACCATTATTGCAATGCAATTGGTCAGTAGAATTTTAATTAGGCTACGATTTAAATATAATTATCTAAATTTTCATTGACCGACTATTTAATAAATAATCTAAATTCTTAAATCCTTAATTTCATTCCCAAAAATAACCTAAATCTACCCACAACTCAACCCAACTACCAACCAACCACTCCACAATAATACCCACCAGCCGACCCAACAACAACTCTAGCTGACCAGCCCAAATTTCCATTCCTTTAACCGCAACATATCAACAATTAACTGACCCAATTCCCCTTCTCCATTTCCTTATCAGTAACGGTACCATTTCGAACCGGACCTGAGCCCAATTGTCTTTTCTCTTTTACACAACAAACAAACATTTCAAAGAGGTGTTGGGCAGACCAATTTTGACTATAAAAGGAGATTTGGTTCACCTTTTCAACACCAAGGGAAGTGGTAGAGAAATTAAGAAATTTTTTGGAGTTTCATCACAACTCTCACTCACTGCTTTCTCTGTTTTTTTTTTTTTAACTCTATTTTTGGTTCTGATCTGATCTACCGCTTTCGTAGTTTTCCTTCGTCCGTCAAGCTTGAGGTCGAAGTTAGTGGTGGAATCGCTCTCGGACTCGTCGTCTCCTTTCTCTGCGCAATATCCAGTAATTCTCTTTCCCTATCCATTTTATCTGCTTTTAGTTTGGTTCAAGTTCATTCTATGTTGTTTTGGGGTTAGCTTATTTGATTAAGTGTATGAATAAAATGTGACGTGCAAAGGGTCTCACAACTGTTAAGATGGGTCATTCGGTTACATGGTGTTTCTTACTTTCGTTATGTAACTAATTATTCGTTTATAGATCATTGAGTTATTTGCTTTAAATATGGTTGATGACGAATTCGAGAATAATATATAGACTCGTGCAATATCATGCGAACTCATGAGATTGTTGCTTCCGTTTCGGGCTCTAGAAGTGGCTGCCTTGTTATGCTCTTTAGTAAGAAATTAATTTTCTAGCCAATCCTTAGATTTGTTTAAGAAAGTTGTTAGTT
Organism: Capsicum annuum; assembly: GCF_002878395.1. Classification (NCBI taxonomy): domain Eukaryota; kingdom Viridiplantae; phylum Streptophyta; class Magnoliopsida; order Solanales; family Solanaceae; genus Capsicum; species Capsicum annuum. The sequence continues at coordinate 3,599 of NW_025894465.1, forward strand.
TCTCTTTGCAATAGATATACATCTTGTATGAGTTAAACTTGTGTTCAAGTACCACTTTTGGTTCTTGGTTTCTTTCGTTAATGAAAGTTCAGATCGTTAAAGTGTTATGCTCTA
>NW_025894466.1:0-1445 GCF_002878395.1 Capsicum annuum
CAGCAAGTTTTTGAATTCTCTTTGAAAAACCTCTCCCCTCTCTCTCTTATCTCTCTTTGTAATATCAGAAGATTAAATAAAGAAGCAGATACTACTATTTCAGTCTGGTGTTCAGATAGTCAGGTGCATATCTTTTTACTTATTGTAGTAATTCAAATAAAACTTCTACCATAATCCAGCCGTGACTATGTCCGGCTGAACGATATCTTATATCTATGCTGAAGATCTAACTTCGCTGACATGTTAACTATGAAAGCTCCAGACTCTATCAAAATATAAATGAATCTTTTTAATTTCTTGACTTGGTTCCAAAATGGAGGTACAGTCGAGTTCAATAGACTTATGTTAACCTTGTCTCTGTGGCATCGTCTAGTAAGTTGTGCCTCTCTAGCCTGGATTGATAAGAAAAGGGTAAATTTTCGCACAATTAGAACTTCTAGACACACCGGTTCAACATAAGGTTATTAAATCTCTGACAGGCCCCAAGTTTGGGTAAAAGAGTCGTCCATACAATCATAAAATTACTTAAGATTCTTTTTTATTTCGGTTGGTGCTTTGGTTCGGTCTTCCGACTTAGGCTTAATCCGATATTATTATATGGTCTGGTAGGCTGAGTGGCATACCCCAGCCTAAGAGATCCTGTAAATGGTATCAGAGCCTGTGAATTTTCATAGTAAATATGTTAAGTGTGGTGAAGGATTTTAGCATAGATATAAGACTCTTCTAATTATGGATATGGGACAAGTAAGTACTAAAAGTACAAAACTCGAAGAGGTAGATTTACCTCAAGCTATGGATCTACTGAATAAATGGACTATTCCTAAAGTTGAATTAAAAACCATTTATGAATACAGATTTTTTGATAAAATAAAATATAAACAGATTATTAAAACCACTGAACAATCTCTTGCTTTAAATGCTGATGAGCAGACTCTTCAACTCCTAAATAAGCGTGATATTGATATTTTTAAACTTAATTATAATTATATGCATATTGGCTTAGTACAAATTGCCTTTCGACCTCTAACTCTAAAGGGTTTTCCCGAAACATTTTTAGCAGCCCTGCGTGATGCTAGAAACTTGAATTTTCGAAAATCCTTAATGGGATCTATTGAATCTACTCTTGCATATGGTCCTGTATATTTTAATACTCAGCCAAATTTACAATTATCTTTGACTGATGTTAATATTCTTCACGCTTTAACATTAAATGTTAAAACTCATGGCTATGATTATGCTCCTGGATCTGAACTTATAGGATTATCTTACCGCATATATTATCGATTATTATCAACTCTAAATCCTCGATGTAAGTTGATTGATGATAATTCTGATTGCACTATGCTTATTGAAACTAATTTCATAAAATCTAGGGTCACTACCCGAAGACCTATTAGATGGGATGAAATTGATTTCCCCCAAACATGGATTTTAAATTCAGTCAC
>NW_025894467.1:0-1980 GCF_002878395.1 Capsicum annuum
CCAAAAGTAATTTTCTTTATAAAGAGATGATTTTTATTTCATTTTTATGAATTTCAAGCATAAACCCATATCTTATGATGATTATTATGAAATTTTGATGTTTATGATTTTGAAAGATGAATTTACATGTGTGGTGATATAAAGCATGAATCTTGAACGATATTTATCATGATTTTGATACTTTGGTCATGAATCCCTATTGGAAATTATGTTTTTTTTCAAAAAGTGTGTGTTATAAGCATATTTATGTTGAATATTAGAGATATTTTGAATGATTTGACCTTTTATTCTTAATGGAGTTGTTTTGAACTCCAGTGTGAAAGAAATCCAAATCGTGTTTGATTTTGATAAATGGGAAGCATGATGGCTCCAGATGTATATTTATATATTACTGAAATTATTTTGTTCTGGATTATCTTTGAAATTATCTGAGCTAAGTCCAGGAGAAATCTTTAGTACCGAGTGGGAGGTATAAAGCGACCTTACTTTTCTAGAATTATGTGCCCCCATAGGAGTGAGCCTGAGGCTTATTTATATAGTGATCACTAGTTTGTTTGGAGTTGATATCGATAGTCCTACTCTGATGGAAAGAATAGGATGGCTCTCGCCAACGTGGGTTGTACGTTGAACTCCATGTAGCTCACATAGTTTATGTTGGTTATAGGATCTTCTAGTGTGTGTGTGTTTCCTTTTGTCTATGGTGAAGGTGAAGTGATTTGAAAGTGGAATTGTGAAAGTTATTCTGTCGAAATATTTAAATTATATTTACATTATGAGAATTGATATTCTTTATGAACTAAAAGTGATTAACAAATTATATGATGACTCACACGTGTTATTGTACTTATTTTATCCTCTCATGAATATGATGATTTTCTTTGGGCTATTTGAGTCTTTTATACATCCTGCATATTTCTTATAAATATTTATGATGATGATGTTTATACAACTGCATACACCCCTATATACTTGGTTCCTTTCCGTGGTACTAACCCATATCTTCGGATGTGGGCTGCATTTTCTGAGAATGTAAGTTTAGGTGCTCAGTTCCAGGTTCGACAGTGATTCTTCAGGCATGCTGTTCTACATCTTCTATTGTGGTAATTCCTCATGTTCTGAGGACGTGATGTCTGATGTTGGTTTCATGGAATTATTTACATTTGATAACTGAGTATGAGTCAGTTGGGGCATGTCTCAATGGCTCGTTGGTTTTATTGATTTTCTTAAAGGCTTGTCAGACTAGTATAGATGTTGGGAGTTGACTAATAAGTAGTATTTTGTTAGCTTTCTGAAATTCTTTTATTCTTAGATGATGATTACTCTATTGATATTTGAGGATTATTTATGGAAACCCCATTGATTTGTGTTGAACTGAATGAAAATGGCTCAAAGAGTTAGCTTAGGGCTACTCGTAGTCTCAAACACCTTATGATGCTCTGGGACCTATTTTCTGGGGCGTTACAAACTTGGTATCAGAGCCTAAGGTTTTAAGGTATCCTAGGGAGTCTAACAAGCCGTGTTAAGTAGAGTGTTGATCATCGGTGTGTAGCACGCCATATCTATAAGCAAGAGGCTACAAGACGTTTTAGGAAAAAGTGTGATTCTTTCTTTCAGAAGTCTATCGTTCTTAAAGTGTCTCTCTGCTATTTATTCATGCTCTCCTCTTTTTGAAATACTCCTCCACGTCGAGCGAGAAGAAATAATGATGGTCAGCAACCTTAACCCGCTGACCCATTTAATGAAAATATGTCTCATGCTGAATTTTGGGCAGCCTTTCAGACGTTGGCCCAAGCTATTACTACAAATATTCATGCCAACCCGGCCTCGGCTCCACAGCAGCAGGGAGGTGATACAGCTGCTGCCAGGATCTGTGACTTCATATGGATGAATCCGCTGGAATTCTATGGGTCCAAGTTTGATGCATTGATTACCGCCAACTGAATAAAGTCACTATAAAAAATAAGTGTCCCCTTTCAAGAA
>NW_025894468.1:0-1362 GCF_002878395.1 Capsicum annuum
ATTATGAGAATTCATATTCTTGATGAACTGAAAGTGATTGACAAATTATATGATGACTCACATGTGTTATTATACTTATTTCATCCTTTCATGATTATGATGGTTTTCTTCAGGCTATGTGAGTCTTTCATACATCCTGCATATTTCTTATAAATATTTATGATGATGATGTTTATACAACTGCATACTCCCCCATATATTCGGCTCTTTTCCATGGTACTGACCCACATCTTCGGATGTGGGCTGCATTTTCTCGAAATGTCGGTTCAGGTGCTCAGTTACAGGTTTGACAATGATTCTTCGGGCACGCTGTTCTACATCCTCTGTTGTGGTAAGTCCTCATGTTCCGAGGACGTGATGTCTGATGTTGGTTTCACAAAATTGTTTACATTTGATAACTGAGTATGAGTCAGTTAGGGCATGTCTCAATGGCTTGCTGGTTTTATTGATTTTCTTAGAGGCTTGTCAGACTAGTATAGATGTTGGGAGTTGACTAATAAGTCGTATTTTATTATCTTTCTAAAATTCTTTTATTTTTTTATGATGATTACTCTGTTGATATTTGAGGGTTATTTATCGAAACCCCGTTGATTTGTGTTGAACTGAATGAAAATGGCTCAAAGGGTTAGCTTGGGGCTACTTGTAGCCTCAAGCACCATGTGACGCTCCGGGACCCATTTTCGGGGCGTTACAGTGTCATTCTTTAAAAAACCTATACTAAATCTGACATATATATATCTATATATATAGAGTTTCTACCGAGATGTCCGGGTGCCGATATATACCTATATATATAGAGTTTCTATCGAGATGTTCAGGTGTCGTGGCACCCTCAAGCTACTATATAGATCCGCCCCATACTAAATCTGACATATATATACTTATATATATAGAGTTCTACTGAGATGTATGGATGTCGTGGCACCTTCAAGCTACTAAATAGATCCGCCTATGTTCTCTACAAAATAATAGTTGAAGCTAATTCGAAGTTGTTCACCTTGTGTGTTGGAGGGATAAAAAACAGCTCAATGCATTAAAACTTGCTCCATGCGAGGGGTGTCTCGGATGGGATATGCCTCTGGGCACCTAAATAAGGACTTATCAGTATTATTTTGAAATAACTAATCCAAGTCAAGACCAAACAAACAAGAATTACCAACTGCAAGAAATACATTGCTTCATTAATGAACATTTGATTAAATAATTCGATCCATTATTTCAACTTCCAAACTTAAAATTAAAAAAATTAAAATTTGAAAAGCGACTTTGTGAAATATTGCAAGAGAAATAAGTTTATATTAATAGTTAGTACTCACAAAACTTTTAACTTTCTAAGTCATGGTCGTGTTTAACACAATTTAG
>NW_025894469.1:0-1089 GCF_002878395.1 Capsicum annuum
AAATCCATAACGTGGTTGATTTTGATAGATGAGAAGCATGATGGCTCCCGATGTATATTTATATATTACTGAAATTTTATTGTTGTGGATTTTCTTTGAAATGATCTGAGCAAAGTTCGGGATTAATCTTTAGCACCGAGTGGGAGGTATAAAGAGACCTTACTTCCCTAGAACTCTGTGCCCCCATAGGAGTGAGCCTGAGGCTGATTTATATAGTGATCACTAGTTTGTGTGGATTTGATATCGATAGTCCTACTCCTATGACAAGGATAAGACGGCTCTCCCCAACGTGAGTTGTACGTTGGACTCCATGTAGCTCACATGGTTTATGTCGGTTATAGGATCTCCCAGTGTATGTGCGTTTCCTTATGTCTATGGTGAATGGTGAAGTGATTTGAAAGTGGAATTGTGAAAGTTATTCTTTAGAAAGATTTAAATGATATTTACATTATGAGAATTGATATTCTTGATGAATTGAAAGTGATTGACAAATTATATGATGACTGACATGTGTTATTGTACTTATTTCATCCTCTCATGGTTATGATGATTTTCTTCGGGCTGTGTGAGTCTTTCATACATCCTGCATATTTCATATAAATATTTATGATGATGATGTTCATACAACTGCATACACCCCCATATACTCGATTCCTTTCCATGGCACTGACCCACATTTTTGGATGTGGGCTGCATTTTCTCAGAATGTAGGTTCAGGTGCTCAATTCCATGTTTGACAATGATTCTTTGGGCACATTTTTCTACATCCTCTGTTTTGGTAAGTCCTCATATTCTGAGGACGTGATGTCTGATGTTGGTTTTATGGAATTGTTTACATTTGATAATTGAGTATGAGTCAGTTGGGGCATGACTCAATGGCTCGCTGGTTTTATTGATTTTCTTAGAGGCTTGTCAGACTAGTATGGATGTTGGGAGTTCACTAATAAGTCATATTTTGTTATCTTTCTGAAATTCTTTTATTCTTGGATGATGATTACTCTGTTGATATTTGAGGGTTATTTTTGGAAACCCCATTGATTTGTGTTGAACTGAATGAAAATGGCTCAAAGGGTTAGCTTGGGGCTACTC
>NW_025894470.1:0-1286 GCF_002878395.1 Capsicum annuum
TTCTACTGTGTCTTCTGTATTTTTTATATTTTCTATCTTTTGTGTAATTTTTACACTTCCTTTTATCCAATCAGTTTTCTTTCTTATTTTATTAATAATTCTTTTTGCTCTTACTTTTTGTTTACATGGTGTTGTAAACCACCAATCTATTTTAGTTATTATATGTGGATATAATTTATCTAAAAATGACATTCCTAAAAGCATATCTTTTGATGTCAGTTCATAATTATAGATTTCTTCTATTGTTATTATTTTATCTCATATCTGTATTTTTACATTTTTAGCTTTATATGTAATTAAACTTCCTTCATTATTAAATCCTTTGACTACTATTGGTGTTTTTAATTTATCCCATTTACTTTCTGATAAACAGTTGTATCTAAATAAGTTTGCTTCTGCTCCTGTATCTATCGTAGATTTATAATACATATTATAATATCCTTCTACTATTATTTTTACAAGTACATATATTTTCATATCATGTTAAAACTCTTTTTATGAATAATTTCTCTTTATTATATGTTATAGATAATTGTGTGTGTTCTATATTGTATGGTTTTACTTGTTCTAACCATTTTATTCCTAATATTATGTCTGTTTTTTGCATATCTTCCTTTGTTTCAAATTTTATTTTTATTTTTCTAACTCCTATTATTATTTCCTTTTCAGCTATATCTTCAATATTTATTAGACTCCTTGGTAGATCTGGGCATATATTACTATTAGATTTTATTTCTTCACTTTTTTCTAGATATTTTGCTATACAATTTTCTTCTTGTCATGTGTTTAAGAGTATTAAATATTCTTATTCATTTATTGTTCTTGTTATAGAATATTGATTTAAATTAACTGTTGAAGTTGTTTCATAACTTGTTCTTTTTTATGAGCTTGATGATTTTGGTTTTTCATGAGCTATTCTTTTTGTTGTGCTTATTCTATCATTTATTATTTATAAATCTTCTTCTATATCTATGTCTTTCTAACTATAATCATTATTATCAATTTTTTTTACAAATTGTTCAAAAGAACTTTCTATTTGTATTTTATTAATTTTATTTTTTTCTGTTATTTTATGTTTTGTTGTTAATACATACAAATTTTTACATCTTGCTGTAAATATTTTACTTCTTGGGTTAGTTCTATTGCTAATATTTTCCAATATAATACTAATGATTTATCTATATTTTTATTTGTTATTGCTACTGAATAATTCGCACTAATTATAAATTTAAATTTTTGGTATATTAAATTTCCTTTTATAGCAGTTGTTACACTTTTTTCTATAC
>NW_025894471.1:0-1308 GCF_002878395.1 Capsicum annuum
TTCTAATAGTTAAAACAAGGATAAACAAATAACCATAATGATAAGAAAATCAACAAACTTAATTCAAAATGAAAGTATTCATGATCTTGGCCTTAATCCCGGAAAGGAAGTTTAGCCTTTAATGGAAATATTCATCATCCAATCCCTTGGATTGAAGATACAAGCCATGAAGAAACTAAATTAAAGAATGATAAAACTTAAAAAGAAGTTGTGGACCTTATATTCTCCAAGATATCCAAAAGTATGTAAAAACATGATATAACATGTATTTATAGTATAGGAGTAAGCCAAGTCTATGTTGAAATTGAATTGCAGCAATTTGTGAGTATGAGAATGGAATGGGTGCCACCCTGGGTTGAGCCCCAAACTGGGTGGGGCATCGCCTTGGTTAGAGCCTCGCTATGGCTAGGGCACCGCGGCCTTATAGCCTTGGTTTATTGTTTTGGTGCCTTCTAAACCGTTTGGATTGCTGCATGTGCCAAAAGGTCTTCCCACATGCCCTAACTATCCCTGGACATTCCAGGTGTCCAAATTGAGTTCAAGTTGTGTATTGTGCTTCTATTGATCCATTCCAAGCCTTTTTGAGTTGTTTCAGTTTGATTTGAATCTTGTATATCCTTTATATATCATCATAATCCATTCACCAAGCATCCTATAGAATTAAAAAAACAATTTAGAGATCAATACAACACAACATCCAACACGACAAACTAGAAACACGAGCTAAGACTATGTTACATTCACTTTGATATTTAGCTCATTGCTTTGACTCTTGTTTTGATCTAATTGACCCTTGAACATTATAATCAAGTTGTTTCACATAACAATACACAATAAAAACCTTATGAACTCATTACATACATTATAACCCAACCCGATAGACTAGACAAACACCTAGCTCAAGCTAGTCACGCTAGTTTTTTTGATTGAACTCTAAATAATCAATTTGAATTAAAACTCATGTGAAAACACTATTAAACATTCTAAACGCATACATGGTCGCTTAAATGCACATTTATATCATTATTAACAGATTAAGCACATGAATTATCCTTAAAATAAGGTTAAAAATGATAGAATAGTAATGTTAGAATGCATAAATACACCAAACATCTCAAATCTCTGGACAACTCAAAAGTACACTTTCTCATTCTAGCCTTTATACTAGTAACCATCTTTGGAGCATACTAAGATTACAGGTGAAACTTCAAGGCATACTCTTTAACTGATATCTTGCCTTGCTTCAAATTAACAAACTCTTCTGCCTATGTTTTCATTAACTCCTGGGGAAAAAAGTAGTCCAAAAAA
>NW_025894472.1:0-2195 GCF_002878395.1 Capsicum annuum
TTCCATGAATATATGATTAAGTAACACCTATAAAATAAAATAATAACATAAATCTATATTACATATACATTTCACAAAAATATAATACAAAATACATAGTATGCATATGTTTTCTTTTACATAATATATATTACATTACAAAAACGTACATATAACTCTGCATATGTATTTACAAAATGCATGTCTGATCCATATGTATATAACTATACAAAAAATATAAATATGACTCTGATATGTATTTACGAAATACATATCATATTCATATTAAATAGTAACAAATACAACTATACTATATATCTTCATATGTATTTGCGAAATACAAAGGTGATTCATATAAAATAAGAAAATACAAATGCATATCTTAAACAATAACAACTACAACTATGTATAAAAAAAAACTACAACTATGTATATATACATATAACTATACCAAAAAATACATAATACATATCATAAACATTTAAAAAATACTAAAAATATATATATGTTACCTCTAAAAAAATATATCAACAATAACCATATGTATATAAAAAAAATGCATATGTACTACACATGACCCATAAGCTAATAAAATTATAAATACAAATATCTCCTCGACTTTATCTTCTTCAAAATCGTATTTAGAAGAATTTTGACTAACATGACTTGAAATTTTACTTGATTCTCCGATTTCCTTTGACTTTCTCTTTCTCAGATCATTTCATTTTTGAGGGATTTGAAGATGAAGATTTTCTTAATCCTTTTTGTTTCATAATTTTCGCAATCTTCTCTAGATTACTATGACGCTTCGATCTCACCTCTTTTATGCTCACTGCTTTTTTCGACTGAATAGGTATAGAAATAAATTTAAGATCTTCATCTTGTGTTAATCCTCCACAATCTTACAATGAAAAATTAACAAAACCCCAAATAAAAATCACAACAATGTTGAACCAAAAAATATAAAAAAATACAAAATTTATAGAATATGTGGAAGAGATAACATGCAATAATTGCAATTTGATAGTTACCTTATTTGATGGAGCATGATATTTATCAACAATGTGAAAAAAAAACGTGATAAACAGGTAAAAAATTGGAATGGAATTCAAAAAATAAGTGTAATTTAAAAAAATATACGACAAGATTAGAGAGAGGTAAAGTAATAGAGTGAAAATAGGAGAGATATCAAGTAATGAAGTGAAAATAGGAGAGAGGTAGTGAAACACGTGTGTTTGAAACTTATGGGCAAAAAAATGCTATTTTTGCTACAAAATGTAATTTTGTGAAAGTGTTGCTATTTATTGCAATTATGGTCATAATTTTGTCACTTTCTGTAATTTTTCCATCAATGTAATGGGGTATTTTCTCTACACCGTGACTTTATTGAGAGCACGGTAGTCGATACACAACCTCAATGTCCCTTTCTTTTTCTTTTGGAATAAGACTGGTGCCCCAAATGGTGCTTTAGATGGGTGAATATAACCTGATTCCAGTAACTCTTTGACCTTCTTCCTCAATTTTTCTAGTTCCTGAGGCGTCATACGAGGAGCCATGGTTGGTGACTTTGCCTTGGGAACTAACTCAATTTGATGGTCAACTTCCCTTTGCGGAGGCAGATGCTTGGGAAGCTCTTCCAGCATCATGTATTGTTCTCCCCAAGGACTCATTAGATACATGAGGGCAAGACTTCTGCCTCTTGGCATCCCTCATTATCCACAACCTCCATTACTGTCGTAAGAAAGGTTGGCTACCCCTTCTTGAAACCTTTAATAAGCCGCATCATGGACAAATGTGTACCACTTTAAGCCACACAAATGAGTGGAACAATGTAAGATCCAGCTGAATCACAAATACTGAGTTGGTTGAGATGTGGCAAAATATACGCGTTGATCACGTACCAAAAGTCTAGCCCCAACAAAATATCAAACACATCCATTAGAACCACCAAAAAATTAGTCACTCCTTTCCAACCTCCCAAGGAAAGACTCATACGAGGAGCAAGGCCATTGATATTGGTAGAGAGACAATTTAAAATCTTCAACATTGTGTCGCTGCTCGAGATTATAAGGCCAAATTCTTTATCCTTTTCCTCCGTAACAAAGTTTTGTGTAGCTCTAGTGTCCACCATAATGTAGAATGTTTTACCATTAACTTCTATATCAGCAAATAAAGAATCTCGTGGTCTCACACAAGGCAGCTTTACATCAATAGTT
>NW_025894473.1:0-2956 GCF_002878395.1 Capsicum annuum
TCTACCAGCCACCCGCTCCAATTTTTTTGTTTTAAATTTGTTTTTTTTTAAATATTCAATTAATTTTTCCTAACCCTACTCCACCCCATCCTCTACCCCGAACCCCTCCCCAAACAAAATGAAAAAAATTGTTTCTTTAAATTTTTTTTTTATCCTACACCCCTCAACAATTTTTTTTTAAAAATTTTTAATTCAGTTTTTAAAAAGTTTCAAAACATTTTACTCACTCCACCCCCTACCACCTACTCCTACCCCTCTTACCAGCTCTTCCCCTCTAGATAAAAAAAACTTTAAACTTTTTATTTTTAAATTTCAAAACTGTTTTCTTACCCACCCCACTCCTATTACCCCCTCCCTCCAAAAAAAATTTTAATATTTGTTTTTAAAGCACTTTCAAAACTTTTTCCTTACCCCACCCCTCTTTACCCCTTTCGTTCTCATTACATTAAATTAAGTATATACAAATATTTTTAAAAAATATTTCCTACTTATGTAACACAAGAAAATAAAAAAAAAATAGATTGTTTTCCTAGAAAATATTTATCATAGAAAATATTTTCCTCCAAACCAAACACACCCTAAGATACTGTAATGATCCGAATCAGGGTCTGGTCATGATGGGTATCTCGAGTCTAACGAGCACCGGAGACCACCCCCTACACCTAACCATATAAAACACAATACCCCAATATCGGATGAATTCCGAACATATAACAATATATCATAAGATGAGCTCAAGAAATTAAAAACATGTCTATAACCGGTAATCGACCAAACACAACCAGCCAACACACCACCCAAGTCCACATTAATCCAACAAATAAACAAAACCAAAATCAATAAAGTGTCGGGATATGCCCCCGACGCTGACAATGAAAATGTTTATGATAATGTAAACTCATAATTCTAGTTTATGGAAGAACCTAATGAAATGTCTAAGTCTTCCAGAGAATGGAAGCTCACTACTTCACCACAACGAACCCATAAATCGAGTCGATCTACCTAACACTGTGCAGAAAAAGTAGAAGTATCTTTGGTGCCTTCATTGCATGGGGATACTGCATCCGGAGACAGTTAGTTGGTTGAGCACTAGCATGCAACTCAAGGGTAAGAGAGCAAAATAAAGTCATGATCAATACTTCAAAATTAGTTAAAATTCAATGCACATAACGAGATACATATATATATATCACATGCCGGGTTAGGGAACAAGGCTTAACATACACTTTAAAACTTTTAGTCTAGATTGTGTAGCTCAACCGTCATAACATAAAAAGGCACCCACGGACTATATGGGTCAAACTCTTCCCTAGCTGGAAAGGCCCCAGTGCGTGTAGTCGCACAAACCAGAGGATGTACGTATGCACCATGGGGCCTCCTGACATACCAAGGTGACTGAAGCACCCAATCACATAATGTAATATGGGGGACACGAACCTCCCAGTCATGTGATAATAATAAAATGGTACTCGAACCACCCAGTCATGTAGACCTCTACGTCGGTAACTGCAATTTCTGGTGTTGGTCCCTCGGGACCTCCACTTTCCCAACTCAGATACACAACCCTCATTAAAGCCTAATTAAAATATTTAACACACATTCTCATTCCTTGAACCATGATATAGCATTAGGCATATACTGTTGGTATCGTCATACCAACTACACTTGCAAGGTAACATCAACATGCCAAAACAATTATCATCACTTGGGGAATTCACAAACTTCTTGGTTCAATTATACATTAGCTTGGGGAATTAAACATCCCTATAAGGTTCAATTAAAAATCATTATGCTTCATTAACGTTTCACATTATGCAATGGTAAAAGAGTAGTTTAATGTGCATACTTTTCATATTCAAACCAATTTCACAATATAGGGTTGAGGTCATTACCACTTCAATTGTCAATATTCACAAATTAGGGGAAATCACAATCCCCTAGTTTATTCACCATATACATGCACCCCACAAGTTCAAAATCATAATTAAATCATGAACAATCATATGTAAACCACGGGAAAATAATGTTCAAATACAAACATTCAAAAACCTCAACCCATGTTCCAAAACCAACATCGAAACCGTATGAATAATACTTTAAAACACATAATTTTAGCAAAGTAATAATTTGGGAAGAGTAACATGCCTGAAATACTCAAGATTATGGAGAGAATTCAACCCTTGAAGCTCTACTTGACCCATTTCTTGGAAAACCTAAGTATGGATGCTTGAGAGACTTGAGAAAGAAGAAAGAGTGTCTTGAGTGTGTAATCGATGAAAATAGGGCCCCAAGTATGTTTATATTTCGTGGGTTATTATTGGGATAAGAGGAAAATATCTTAAATACTCCCATTTAAAAAGCTTGAAAAATAAATCGCCAGTCATTACGGGTCTCATAACGACTCGTCACGACTCATTATGACTCATCTCCATTAGTCGTTGTCAAGACAGTGTCACCAGGCACACAACTGTTGACCTTACGACTCGTATACCATGGCTCATATTGGGACCCTATGACTTGTAGTTTCCAATTATAGTCAACTAGTAACCATTTGGGTATGCACTAGACATCCTACATTTGCACACAATGACCGGTAATGAATCCTCACGACTTGTAGTGAGCCAGACTTAGACACACACACTAGTTAGACTATGATTTGGGTCCAACGACTCATCATGACTTCCAACGACTCATGCAGTAAGTCATAGTCTAGATAGTGAGTATAAAATTTTAGAAATTTTCAAGAATAAAAAATCTGGGATGTTACATTCTCCCTCCTCTTAGGATCATTTGTCCTCGAATGATAGATTAAGGAATACGTTAGCATAATTTTATACAAAAAAACTCCCATACTTACCTTTAATAAAGATAGAAAAAAAAGATGCTAAGATCATACACATACCTAAAGGACGATTTTCAAAAGTAGGGAATAGGAACGGATACTTGGACTTTATGT
>NW_025894474.1:0-1371 GCF_002878395.1 Capsicum annuum
TACATGTTCTTTTTGGCTTACTACGTAATATTCTTCCTTTTTTTTTTACTAATTATATTTTTTATTATTGGTATTTTAAATATTTTTTCTACACTTAAGTCTAACTCTTTTTCTTTTATTTCGTCAAATATGTTACTGCCAAATATTATTTTTTGATTTGTTCCTTCTTCATTTAAATATTCTTCCTTTGTTATTATTTTTATATCTTCTTCAGTTATTTGGTTCATTTTTATATATTCTTCAGTCATTTGATTCATCTATTTCATTATCTGTTTCATTCTCTGAAATTTCATATATACTATCTTCACTTTCTAATTCATAATCTATCTGTATATATTCTGTATTTTCTATTTTTATTTCTGATATTTGTTTTTTTTTTTGGTTTTTTGGTAGTTTACAATATCTAGCTAAATGTCCTAGTTTTCCACAATAATAACAAGTACATTCTTTTATAGATTTCTTTTTCCTATATGGTCTTTTATGTTTATAATTTTTTACATAATATCTTTTTCTTGTTTCTTATACTTATATTTTGAAATCTATGTGAAAAATATAGAGAAGAAATAAAAATGGAAAAAACATTAATAATAAATTTAGCATGTTGCAAAGATAAAATAGCACCTCAATTTGGATGTGAAGAAAGATATTATAAGAAAAGAAAAAGACTTAAGAAATATAAGAAATACAAAAAATCAAAATATAAGTATATGAAACAAGAAAAAGATATTATGTAAAAAATTATAAACATAAAAGACCATATAGGAAAAAGAAATCTATAAAAGAATGTATTTGTTATTATTATGGAAAACTAGGACATTTAGCTAGAGATTGTAAACTACCAAAAAACTCAAAAAAGAAACAAATATCAGAAATAAAAATAGAAAATACAGAATATATGCAGATAAATTATATAGATTATGAATTAGAAAGTAAAGATAGTATATATGAAATTTCAGAGAATAAAACAGATAATGAAATATATAGTGAATTAGATGAAACAAATAACTGCAGAAGATATAAAAATAATAACATAGGAAGAATATTTAAATGAAGAAGGAACAGATCAAAAAATAATATTTGACAGTAATATATTTGACGAAATAAAAGTAAAAGAGTTAGACTTAAGTGTAGAAAAAATATTTAAAATACCAATAATAAAAAATATATTTAGTAAAAAAAAAAAGAAAGAATACTACGTAGTAAGCCAAAAAGAACATGTAATAGACTGTAGATATGCAAAAGGAAGAGCTAGTATACCATTAGTAATAAAAAGAATAATTAATAAAGAAACAAACGATATAAAAAGTAAAGACCCAATAAAATATGTACACCTTGGAGGAACAGAGATATTAATAAAAACATGTTTTAGAG
>NW_025894475.1:0-1008 GCF_002878395.1 Capsicum annuum
AGTTTCCACTCTAGTATTGGTGTGGCTCCGTTTGAAGCTTTATATGGAAGGAAGTGTAGATCACCCATAGGTTGGTTCGAGGTGGATGAAGTGGCTGTGAGTGGTCCTGATTCAGTATTTGAGGCTATGGAAAAAGTTAAGTTGATTAGGGAAAGGTTGAAAACTGTGCAGAGTTGTCAGAAGTCATATGCGGATGTTAGAAGGAGAGACCTTGAGTTTGAAGTTGGTGACCTAGTGTATCTAAAAATTTCACCTATGAGGGAGGTGAAGAGATTCGGAAAGAAGGGAAAGCTTAGTCCCTTTTATGTTGGTCCTTACAAAATTCTTAGCCGTGTCAGTAAGGTAGCTTATGAGGTCGAGTTGCCTTCCGAGTTGTCCTCTGTTCATCCAATAATCCATGTCTCCACGCTTAGAAAGCCTATTAGCGATGTTGTGGTAGTGGATTCCTCTATGAGTGCTGACATTCAAGAACATCTTTCTTTTGATGAGATTCCTGTTGAGATTCTTGATTTCAGTGTCCGAAGACTAAGGAACAAAGAAGTTCCCATGGTCAAGGTATTGTGGCGAAACCAATCTGTTGAGAGTGAAACTTGCGAAGCTGAGGCGAATATGCGATCCAAGTACCCGTACCTACTTTCTGCAAACTCCAATCAAGATGAAGGTACCGTTATTTCCTAAATCATGCACTTTTGTTAAAAGTTGCAACAATTCAGCTGTCATTTATTATGTGTTCAGCTGTAGTTTCTTGAATTTATGCATTTTATGTTGCATTCGGAGTGAGAAACGATGTGGTGATGAGTCTAACGAATGGTTTCAGTTGTATGCTCTATTCCCTATCTAATCTTGGCATGTCTAGCATCATTCGAGGATGAATGTTTCCAAGGGGGGATGATGTAATACCCCGAAAAATTTTTCGTTGAAATTTTATACGTAAACGTGTTGGGTTCTATCTTCTAGAATGAATTATAAATTTTTCGTGTGAAATGTCTTATATTATGACCCACCATT
>NW_025894476.1:0-2832 GCF_002878395.1 Capsicum annuum
AGTGTCCATGGGTAGTGTTTCGCATGTGGTAGAAGGTAAGAAAGAGTTGGCTCGTGATGTACGTCGTTTGGCTAGATTGGGGGTTAAGTTGTTTGACTCTGCTGAAGGTAGTATAGGGGTTCAGAATAGTTTCGAATCCTCCTTGGTTTCGGAAGTGAAGGAAAAGCAATACTTAGATGCTAGTTTGGTCAGACTGAAGGAGTCAGTCAAGGAGGAAAAAGTAGAGGTTTTCTCTCGAAGGGGAGATGGTATGTTGAGATTGCAGGGTAGATTATGTGTCCCAAATTTTGATGATCTGAGACAGAGGATTATGGCTGAAGCGTACGGGGCGCGATATTCTATTCATCCTAGTGCCACCAAGATATACCAAGACTTATGGAAAATCTATTGGTGGAGTGGCATGAAGAAAGATATAGCAGCGTTTGTATCTAAGTGTGCAACATACCAACAGGTTAAGGTTGAACACCAAAGACCTGGTGGTATGATGCAAGAGTTTATTATTCCCACCTAGAAGTGAGAAAAGATAAATATGGACTTCGTGATTGGTTTACCTCCTTCCCGACGCCATCATGATTCCATTTGGGTTGTGGTTGATAGGTTGACTAAATGTGCTCATTTCTTGCCTGTTCATACTTCATAAACTGCTGAGGATTACGCTAGATTGTATATCCGAGAGCTAGTCAGACTGCATGGAGTTCCCTTGTCTATCATTTTGGATAGGGGTACTTAGTTCACTTCGTAATTTTGGAAAGCTTTTCAGAAGGGTCTTGGTACCCAAGTGCTTTTGAGTTCTGTTTTTCATTTGCAAACCGATGGCCAGGCTGAGTGGACCATCCAGACCTTAAAGGATATGTTGAGAGCTTGTGCACTTGACTTTAAGGGAAGTTGGGATGATCACTTATCGTTGATAGAATTTGCTTATAATCATAACTTTCACTCTAGTATTGGTATGGCTCCGTTTGAAGCCTTGTATGAGAGGAAGTGTATATCACCCATAGGTTGGTTCGAGGTCGGTGAAGTGGCTGTGAGTGGTCCTGATTCGGTATTCGAGGCTATGGAAAAAGTTAAGTTGATTAGGGAAAGGTTGAAAACTGAGGAGAGCCGTTAGAAGTCATATGCGGATGTTAGAAGGAGAGACCTTGAGTTTGAAGTTGGTGACCTAGTGTATCTGAAAATTTCACCCATGAGGGAGGTGAAGAGATTCGGAAAGAAGGGGAAGCTTAGTCCCCGTTATGTTGGTCCTAAAAATATTCTTAGCCGTGTTGGTAAGGTAGCTTATGAGGTCGAATTACCTTCCGAGTTGTCCTCTGTTCATCCAATATTCATGTCTCCATGCTTAGAAAGCATATTAGCGATGCTGTGGTAGTGGATTCCTCTGTGAGTGCTGAAATTCAAGAAAATCTTTCTTTTGATGAGATTCTTGATTTTAGTGTTCGAAGACTAAGGAACAAAGAAGTTCCCTTGGTCAAGGAGTTATGGCGAAACCAATCTGTTGAGGGTGCAACTTGGAGAGCTGAGGTGGATATGCGATCCAAGTACCCGCACCTATTTTTTGCGAACTCCAATCAAGCTGAAGGTACCGTTCTTTCCTAAATCATGCACTTTTGATAAAAGTTGCAGCAGTTCAGCTGTCATTTATTATGTGTTTAGCTGTATTTTCTTGAATTTATGCATTCTATGTTGCATTCGGAGTGAGAAACGATGTGGTGATGAGTTTAGCGAATAGTTTTAGTTGTATGCTTTATTCCCTATCTAATCTTGGCATGTATAGCGTCATTCGAGGATGAATGTTTCCAAGGGGGGAAGATGTTATACCCCAGGAAACTTTTCGTTGAAATTTTGTGCGTAAACGTGTTGGGTTTTATCTTCTAGAATGAATTATAAATTTTTCATGAGGAATCTCTTAGATTATGACCCACCATTACGTAGAGTATCGAATAAGCTTTCCAAAGACATGGGGATCATCCAAAATAGATACCCGAGCGACGAGTTATGAACATTCTGATAGAACCGTGAATAGTAGTGAACAGTAAAACGTGCAGGAAAAAGTACTGAGGTCTGGCGTATTTTTGCTCCAACTTTAAATGATTATAACTCCTTGTACATAATGATCTAGGTGATCTACTATATATCAACGGAAAGTTCTATGAGTCCTCTTTCCAATGAAATTGGTTTCATCCAATTTGTCTATCGGAGCAAAAAGTTATGGTTGATCTTCTTCAGCCTATCAAAAGTAAATTTTTGGGTCAACTTCAAAAGATCATAACTCCTCGTACACAATGATCTAGTTGAGATACTATATATCAACGGAAAGATATGAGAGTCCTCTTTCTAATGAAATTGATTTCATCTAATTTGGATATCAGAGTAAAACATTATCATTTATCTACTTCAGACTATCAAAACAGTCCACCAAAGGACAGATTCGAGAATTTTTTTTATTTTTAGGGGCATTTTGGTCATTTCTCCTCACCCAAAATCTGTCCAAACCCTATATTAAAGCCTATTAGAAGCACTATATGTTATATTTCATCAAATTCTCTCAAAAAGAAAACCCTAAGCTCCTACATCCAACTTCAAGAACCTCCAAAGTTCACCATTAATTCTGCAAATTTATTCAAGATTCCAAGTTCCTAGTTCAAGAATTCCAAGAACCATCATTCAAAGGCACGATTAACATCTCAAAAACGAGTATCAATCTAAAGTTCATCATTCAAGGTATGTGGGGTTTTTCAATAAGAACTCTCTTTCGTTCATGTGCCCAAAAGTAATTTTCTTTACAAAGGCATGATTTTTATTTGATTTTTTTACGAATTTGAAGCATGAACCCAT
>NW_025894477.1:0-2186 GCF_002878395.1 Capsicum annuum
TAGGAAAGCCGGTATCTTTTTAGGAAAAAACTATATTAGTAAACAACTCTCGAAATGATCTTCCAGTTCGGGGGAGAATTCGCAAAATTCCATTTCCATCGAGAATTGAATTGACCTTTCCCTTATTTGCATACATAATCGGCTTTTGAACCATTCGATTCGCGGGCCAGAAATGAATTAACAAATATGAAGCAAGAGGTACTCCCTCCCATCCCAGGAATAATTGAAGAGAGTTATCTCCAGTCACCAACCCGGTCTATTGCTTTTTCCTTGTGCCTATTTCGCTTTAGGGGGTTGGTTCATAGGTACAACCTTTGTAACTTCATGGTATACCCATGGATTGGCCAGTTCTTATTTGGAAGGCTGCAATTTCTTAACTGGCGCGGTTTCTACTCTTTTTCCGATCGAGATGTATAGATCATGTTCATGGATTAACGAAAATGTGCAAAAGCTCTATTTCCCTCTGCCATTCTATGAGTCTCTTCCTTTTTGCCTCCGAAAGGAGGTTTCCAACCTAATAAAATTCTTAATTATTATAAATAATAATTGGGTTGGGCGGATAGTATTCTGTACTTTAGGTAGTTTTGCATCCCATTGTTCTAAAAGCGGCTAAACTAAAGGCTCTGGTACGTGCTGCTAACTAGAGAGCACAAGACTGTCTCTCAAAGTATGGTTTAAAGAAAGCCTTTCGGGTTAGTGAGGAACATGATAGTGAAAGAGAGAAGAAAGGAAATCCGTTTATGGCGGCTTACCTTCGTACATTCAAGAACAGTTGTGACTCCTTGGCATCTATCAATGCACCGGTGTCCCAATCTGATATGTTTACCAATAGCCGTACCAGAAAGCTGTCCGCGGAACAACCAGACCCACCACCATCTTTCTTAGTTTCACGCTGGACTAATGATAATGAATGAAAGTCAGTCTTTTAGTAAACGTATATAAGCAGCTCTTTAGTGTATAAGCAATTCTTTAGTGGTCGCACCGAAAGTACGGTGGAGGTTGGTTGAAGATGATGTTACGCGGCGTTCAGAACCAGTCTTGAAGTGAATGAATTAGACACCAAAGAAGAGTTCGACCCAATGCTTTATTTCAAAAATAAATAAGTAAAAAACATGTTGATTATATCAAAGTTGGAGAACCCAATAATTTTAGTTCATCATGGGCAGGGACACTATTGCTGAGATAATAACTTCTATACGAAATGCTGATATGGATCGAAACAAACGAAAAGGAAACGAAAGATGAAACATAAGTCATGGACCAACTAAGCCCTCTCGGGTTAGGCCTAAGGTCGTGTTAACTAAATATCATGACTTCTGGCTTTCCTAACTAAATAGCCAATCAGTGCGGTCAGTCCACCCTTCTGACGTGCGGGGGTCTGGAGTACGGTAGAACGAGTTACGAGGGGGTAAGGTTGCATCCTCAACCACTGATGAAGGATTCGGTCTTATAGCTGACTTGCTAGATCTTGCTTTCAGGTTCTTTAGTAGTTCTACAAAGGGTTATTAATGGGATGTTATTAATGGGATAAAGTCGAAACTTTGACTCCAACTGTTCTGATGATTCAATAATCTTATTACTTCAATCCGAAGTTCTTAGTTACTTCGACTGGATGAGTCCTAGCGAGGGAATAATTAAGTCATAATTCATTTGTTGATTGTATCATTAACCATTTCTTTTTTTTGAAACACAGAGCCAGGGGGCTGATCTTTGAATAGGAAAAAGAGTGGATCTGCAGGGTCCCAAATGAATTGGCTTATTCGAAAAAGGCCTAAAATATCTTTTAGTCCATGACCAATACCCCAGTTGGTCTTATACATGTGACCCGCTATCAGGAAAAGAATTGCAATAGCTAACTGGTGATGGTACTCTTTTTCTACGAGATGCTGGGAATCCCTTGTACCACATAGTATGTAGATTTTGAAGAAGAGTATAAATAAGACAAAGGAGTTTTCAGAATTTAATTTTTTTTTATTTTTTTGATCATAAATAATCGCCAACTCGTGGAGAAAGCCTTACTCTCGTTTCGTTCGAACGTAGCCCGCAGGAGTCAAGGGGTTGTAGGGGCGACTTCCAGAGATAATTACACGAGTAGGTCCGCTCACTGGAAAGTTAGGTCAACAGAAAAGTTCCATCCTCCTGTATATATAAAAAAAACTGAAGATAAGCCTTTATATAGACTTATA
>NW_025894478.1:0-1202 GCF_002878395.1 Capsicum annuum
TGTAGGCCTAGGAAGAAGCTCAAATGTAATACCTCGTATTTTCCAGCTTAAATTAACTCTCAGTTAATGAGTTATCCTATATAAAATTTTTGAAATAATCAGTATTTTTCAGTTTAGAGCTTACCAGTGCGTAGGAAATTTAGTCAGCTTTCCAACAATATAAAATTCGCCCAAATTTGATACTCGGACGAAGAGTTAGAGCCATTTTTATAAGACACTGTGCCAATTTGGCTGTCAGTACATCGTGGAGCATGACCAAATGGCAATTGTCAAAATCCTGTGCTATATCGCGATATTGGCGCATCATGCCATAAAGTCAGTTTGCAATTGTCCTTTTCCAGTGTTCTAACGTGATACCATAGCATCGCAATGAGTCCATATGTCAGAATCAAAGAGGCACCACGATTCCACCGTATCGTACCAAGCCCTCAATTCCTAATTGTCTATTTTCAGTGGCCCAACGTGATCATGGCGCACCGCACTAAGGGCCCAGATCGAAAAAATTAATGAAAATTTAAATGGACATCCAGGGTTAAATTAGTCTTTCCCCATGATTTTAATATGTCGAGGTATGGGATTTAATCCCTAAAAACATTTTAAAAGTCATTCTTAATAAATTTTCTCCCAAATTAAGAGCATTCTCTCTCAAAATACAAAATCCTAGCTTCAAGAATCAAGGTCAAGCTCAAGAATCTCTCCAAGAACCTTCAATAATTAGCATTCCAAGGTATGCTAGATATTCATCTATGCATACCTTTCACTCATAGAGCCCAAAAATCCTCTTTTAAAAAAACTACAAGTTTATGGAATTGTGAATTCCCATATTTGAAATTGATTATATGCATGTCTATGATGTTAATTGGATTTTAATCCATGATTAGTGTAAGATTCATGAAATTGGAAAAATACTTATGGGGAATTATATGAATTGCATGCTTAACCTTTGAATATGAAATTGAATATTGTGTCCATGATTACGTGTGTTGACCATTATCATGCAAAATACTCCATGTTCCCCAAGTGTTTGCTAAAATGACTATGTGAAGTAGATAGTGGAATCATGACATGTCATTATGTGGTCCCAATCATGTACAAGCTTATGCCTTACAAGTGTTTGATAAAATGTCTCTATTGATGAATTATGAACAAGTGAATATTGTTATGTTATTGGAGATCATGTTATGCTTTACCTTTCATGCAAT
>NW_025894479.1:0-1043 GCF_002878395.1 Capsicum annuum
ACTTGTTGAACTAGTTGCTTCTAATTCTGCTAATTCTTTATAACTCAATATGGAACTTAGTACGGATTTTGTATCTTCATCTTTCTTTTCAGAAATTAATTCTTCATTATTTCTATATCTTAGGTTATCATTTCTTTCTAAGCAGTTTTTGAAATGTTCTATACATCCTTTTATTTCCATTTCATTTTTCTGACATCATTTACATTTAAAGGTTATATGTTTATATTCTTCTGCTAATATTTGAACTTTTTCTATCACTATATCTACTTCGTAGCCTTCTTGTAAAACTTCTATATTCATTAATTCTTGTTCTTTTTCTATAGTACTTTATGTTTCAGTGTCGTCTAAATCTCTTTAGTTGTATAACTATAATCTGTAAATCTAACTGAAGTTTCTCCTTTACTTGTAGTGTATAGTAAATGAGATTCTGTTGTAAGGATTTTTGGTTTATTAAATTTGTTTAGATTCCATTCTAAACCTGCATATATGTAACACCCCGATTTTCTAAACCGGAATGCTACACGGTGCTCATGACCCCGAAGGACCACAAGCTAACCCAGGACTGATATATGTAACTGTATACTGTATAATATATCATAAAATGCGGAAACATGAAAGGCCATAAGGTTCGAACTAAATAAACGTCTGATAACAAAATGTCTGAAAAAGGTATAACAATACCAAAACAAGTCATAAATACTAAAAATAATGAGATCTGAATATCTAATTTGACATCTAGTCTGAAAGCCTCTAACTGGACTGAATAAGGAGTTGAAGGAACATGTCTCCAACTAACTCTATCTAGCAACTGAATATTAAATGTAGCAATAATCATATCATCCTCGAATGAGAAGGACTCACTGCAAACTCTAAACACTGGAATGCTACTGCTGATCTGGAGCTCGTGCCTCTGAACCTATGTTGTATCATAAGAGAAAGCACCATAGCACAAATGTATCAGTAATTCTGAATATACTGAGTATACGAGTGAGGTAAGCTAAATGCAAAGGGTTATATGCATGAACAATGCTGACTAATATGAA
>NW_025894480.1:0-2393 GCF_002878395.1 Capsicum annuum
ATATGACCCATTTTTTCTATATACACACACACACACACATCACATACATTACAACAATACAACTAGGTAGAACACAAATATATATTATATCACATAAACCTAGAAACAAGGAAGAATATGTATATACATGGTAGTCAAATATAATTAATGAAAGATAGAACAAATAAAATCATGACAAGGAAATAGGGCAATTCAATCACAACATAAACACAGTAAAGTAAGTGCAATTTATAAGAAGATGATAATGATGCATGGGATCATCACACAACCTCTATATATGCCCACGGAAGCAAACCTCCCAATGTGAGATCCATGAGGGGTTCGTCAACCCATATACAATTCATATATCCATATCTCCTTTCTTACACATCCCTCGGGGTGGGTTTATAAGATGTCTCAATATCTCCTTCCTAGCACATCTCTCAAGAAGGGTTTTTAAAAGGTGTTGCCAGTGTTTCTCAGATGCTGCCATAGCGGTACCAATGTTTCATGAATGAGTATTACATGAGTATGTAATTTCTCACAACCAATCACAATGAGTATTTTCACAACTAACCACAATGATATATTTTTACAACCACGTGAGCCAAAATCCACTTATTAATTCCACTATCCATGAAATTTCCATATAATTCATAACCACAATAGCCATTTCAACAACACAATACAACTATTCACATGTATTTTAGGCTACCAACAATCATATTAGGCCCCACAAGGCCACATATATCATATAGTATCTCAAAACCAATGATTATATCACATATAAGCCCCCACACAGACACAATACATTAAGATAGCCAAAATCATGACTAGTTCCTATCCTTTTAATATGCATTTTGTACCAGCATTTACTACCCAACCCAGTCTGAAAGAGTTGAGTCGTAACCTTCCTCAATATTGAAATAAGTTTGTAACACTCACACCGCAACCTTAATTCTCATAAACAATCCTAAAATCAACTAAAATCAAGAATTATAGAATCAACGCATCAAATCAAGGACAATGATACCCATATTGCCTACTTCTAATTCGGAGTCAAAATGAACCCCCAAAATGGGTTTTCAAAAGAAAAATGAAAAAATTATAACTTTACTTCAAAGATGTGTTCTCCATACTTTGAGAAATCTACATCTAAAAAACCAAGTCAAATCAAGTTAAAAACAAGGTCAAAAATCAAAGAAAAATTATTTTTAGATTTTACTGGGTAAAACCTTTGAAATCCATTTGAAAATCAAGAATCAAAGTTGGTTTGAATATGAAATCGAGTAAGAACAAGTAATCATAGGATTAGGAACGTTCTTCAAGTGAAAAGAAGTGAAATTGGTATTTAAAATCAAACCCTAAGGTTTTGGGGTTTTGAGAAATAAATCAAGAATTCAACTAAGAAAAGGGTGAATTCTTACCTTAAATCTGTAAGAGAATCAAGAAATAAATGTTAATCTAACCTTTCAAGAACCCACAAACTTCACTTTTAAGATTTCATAATATTTTAGGATTTATTCCTCAAGAGACAAGGTGAAAATGAGCTAATTCGCCACCTAGGGGTCTATTTATACCCTTTCAGGTTTTCAAATATCGCAATCGCGGCATGCAGGCTGCAATCACACTATCTGGTGGCAGAACCAGATGATGTAATCACAACAAGAAGTAGTGAGATCAAACTACCCTCAGTACATGAGGTGCGATCGTGGGCACATTAGAAGTTTCCAAGTTTTCGTCAAGGCCTAAGGATTCCTTCGGGACCCGATATATGCAAACAAACTACATAACTATACTAAATTTCATGCTCCAGACTCAATGGATATACCATATTCTTAAGAAGATATCGTTTTCATAAAGTTGAACCTCAAAACTCAAAATTATAATTTTTCAAACTAAGGGTCAAAATGATATTTAATAGCTATAAAATCATACCAAATATGTTATCACCCTAAAATTGATGTTCCAGATCTGTTGGTGTAGTCCATTCAGTCATTCATTGTACAGATCAAAAGAAAACCACATAAGTCCACAATAAGACTCTCGAAGCCACCAAAAACCACAATATTGCATAAATGGCACCAAAATACATCGGGAACCGCACTAATCACCCCCACACCCCAAAAATACCATAATGCAACTATGGTGAGGGGTAAAACAATCAAATCATATAGAAATACATAATTTACATATTTCATAAAATTTCATATCATTACACAGATGAGTCATCTATTTCAATAATTGCATTATCTGTTGCAACAAATGTCTCATATGTTTAAAATTATCAAATAATATAGACATTTGCTGCAACAGACTAATCTATTATAAAAAAATGAGTCATTTGTTAGAAACAATCAAATAGATAAAGACATCTATTACAACAGATGTATTATTTATTGCAACAGATGTCT
>NW_025894481.1:0-1740 GCF_002878395.1 Capsicum annuum
TTTTCAATTTGGAATGGATGAACTTGGTTTTGGTGGAAAAGTGTAAGTCTTGTAACCTTTTTCAATTTCAAGACTCAAAAGGTTTGATTTTGACTTGTACTATTCCACAAAACAAGACCCTTGATTTAAGGAAAAGTTATTGTCAAGTCAAGGTGACGTTGTCAAGTCCCCTCACTAACAAGTCTTGTAACTTTATCTTCTCCTTTTCAAGATCTATTAGAAACATTTCAAGTTGGTCAAGACAAGAATGTGATGAAGAACAACAAGAACACTTAACAACTTTCAAGAACAAAAATAATAACACCTTCAACACCCAATCCAACTTCCACAACAAATCCACAACTCACGGTTTTTCCTTTAAGTTCACAACAACAATGTCTTCTTTTAAGCTCAAACTTTAGATCTAGACATTTGTAGTGTTGGTGAGAAAGAAACCAAAACTTAAAACACTCTAAACAAGCAAAAATACTACCAAATCTAGACACACAAAAACAAATCTCATCCAAGACAACAAGAACACAATTTTCGGCCAAGAACACAATAATGGACAGATTGCAAATTTTTTGGAATTTTTAGATTTTAACAATCTTTTTTTTTAATTTTTCTAGCAAGCCCAAGATTGATTTTGTTGGAAAAAAATAAAGCACAAGATTTGATACCAAATGGTACCATATCATCCAAGAACACACAAAACACACACTCAAAACAGTCCACAAGTTTAAGAGAACTAAGGACCCTTTGAGTGACCTCTCTCGGATTCAAGATCAACAATAGGAACTCAATGTAATATGGTGTTTAACACCAATTTTCAGCCAACATCCAGACTAAATTAACAACATAAGACAAGAACAACAATGTAACAACAAGAAGAAAGCTACGGGTTTATTAAAAAACAACAAGAAACCAGGGGATTCAACAAGATACAAGATAAATAGTTTGACCAAATGAAGGAAAAATCTTAAGAACCCAAGAATTGTTACAATCTTATACCCTTAACACTATCCGCAACAAAGACCTAACTCTACGTTGACTCAAGAGGGCCTTTACCTCCTCTAAGCACCAATATTTCAAGATAATGTGCAAACATAAGTGAATCCATAATTGTATCTACCCTAGTTTCGGTTGGAACTCACTCTCACAAGACTAAAGAGAGAGCTTTAAGTGTTACAAGTTTTAAGTCTTAAAAATAATCAATGAAGTTACAAAAACCCTAAGTTGTTCCTTATATAGTGTCTTACAAATAGGAGTCAAAATGTCCAAAATATCCCTCAAGTGAGTGACACCCCTCTAGTGCAATGTAGTGGATGATTTTGGTGTGTTAGGGCCCTTAATTACACTTCTCTTGCTCACACACTTGGCCGAATTTAACACACCTATATAAGTCCATTTACGCGATTGCACTTGTATCAAAAGATCCAGACTCTATCAAAATATAAGGGAATTTCTCTATAGTTATTTTGACTTGGTTCTGAAATGGTAGTACATTCAAAGTTGGTACAACTTTTATTTGCTTTGTCCTAGTGACTACGTCTAGCAAGCCGTGAATATTTAAGACCGTTAAAATTAAAGAAAAGGGTGTCCTTCTTTAAGATTAGAACTGCTAGACACATGGGCTCAACTAGAGTATGTATTAAATTCTAACAGGCCCCTTGGTCGTGTAAAATAAATAACCTTCATATAGTCAATAAGCTATATAAAATTCTTATATATTTTGGTTGGTTTTCCAATATTAACTTATAG
>NW_025894482.1:0-3245 GCF_002878395.1 Capsicum annuum
GAGATCAAATTTTCTAACAGATTATTCTTGAACTGATTATCAATGATAAGAAGTATGATGATGTCCGAATCTAACAATAAGAATACTCAATAGAATAAAGAATCTGAGACGGAGATCAAGCCTATCTGACGGGAGATCTCTAGATATAATAATAAGAATACTCAGCATGGTCTAAGACTGAGATCAACCCTCTCTGACGGGAGATCTCTAGATATGATCACGAGAATACTCAACTGAATTTGAGACTGAGATTAAGCCTCTCTGACGGGAGATCTTTAGTAATGATAATATGCATATACATATGAGACCAGGCCTATCTGACAAGATGGTCCATGAACCAATAGAACTATCTGAGTTACATACTGGGATAGACGACTGTACCACACAGTCCTAATTTCTGAAGAGTGATACTGAAACTACAACTATGGGAAGTAGTTACTTAACCGACATGCCCTAACCTACCATAGGTGGGGTCCAATCTATAACCCCAGCTGGAAGGGTGTCAATACCGTGCCACGGGTAAAGACCTCTTTGGTCAAGCTTCTCTGACGGTATGACCCTCACAGAAAGTCAACCTGAGGCAATATGATAGTCAAACCTCTCTGATGGTGACATCCTCTACTAATGGGAGACTCCTACATCCTGCGCTGGCTACATAGTTTTAGAGTTCAGGGATTGCTCTAAATAACTCGACCTCTCTGACGAGAGAGTCGCATCCCTTCCCTCGCTCGATGCTATCTTCTACTCCAACTGAAAGACTTTAAACTAAATTCTCAATTGAACACAACTGAATTGAGTTTGTTACTAATCATGTTTCTCAAATGATCTGACTGTGTTATGCTGAGATTACTTAGTTATGTATTTGACAGAAAAGGTATCGAATCATGGTATCTGACTGACGATATGAAACTTGATTAGATTACTCGAATCGCTTCTGAGATTAGACTTGAATACTATTAGATCTGAGCTAATTACAGGACTGAGGCTAGATTACCAGCGGTATAGAGATTACAGAGAGACTAAGATTACTGAGCTTTCTTAAGTTCTGACTTGTCTGAGGATACAGAGTGCTATAGTTCACTGAGTTCGGAGAATTATGGCTCGACTGGAGTTATTGAGAAATTAATACGGGCTCTAGACAACAGCTCTATTGTCGGGTATAAATACACCCAGGACTCGATAGCATAAAAGTAAAGCATAATCATTCATTCATCATCACAATCATTTATGTATCATCATAATTATTCATGCATCATCATAATCATTAAAGCATCTTACGAATCATTAACGTAACTCTTCAAGTAATTAGGAATCACAAATGTCTATTCATTATCAGAGTCTCCAAGGGGTCACTTTAAGCATCTCGAAATCATAATCATATAATAATGTAGGGGAAACAGGCTACTAGATCGTACTCTATTCAACAAGGTTTTACCTCAGCTATTTCATACCTATATCAGTCTTGACATGTGTTTGGATATCACATAGCTTGGGGAAACTTCTTACTATCATGTCACAACTTAATTGGGGATTTCATGCTATCTTGGCACATTTCACTCACTAAGGCATTTTATCAAACACTAAGAAAACACTAGGCATGTACGGGTTCACACTTATTTGAGAATTTCCTGCTACCATGGAATAATTCATTCATTTGGGAATTTTTATCAAACCTATGGAGGACATGCTTCGCTTATTCAACCATTTCTACACCCAAAAGTCAGAAACACATCACATAGAAAACAACTTCAAGAGGTTCTATCACATTA
This sequence comes from Capsicum annuum, assembly GCF_002878395.1. NCBI lineage: Eukaryota > Viridiplantae > Streptophyta > Magnoliopsida > Solanales > Solanaceae > Capsicum > Capsicum annuum. Next base: position 1,770 of record NW_025894482.1, read on the forward strand.
GTTCCACATACTAGGGTCAAAGCTCATAAATTTTATAGACAAACATAAATCAAAACTCCACAACACCTTGAACATCTATTTCAACTCATACAAATCATCAACAACTCACAAACATAAAACTCTTTTAGTTTTTAAAAAGGGTTCTTGAGGTTCTTGGATGAAAGGGACCCAAGAATCAATATCTACATACCTTAACCTTTGAAGTAGGATGAATTCTAACGCTTGAGACCATCCTCATTTGTAATAAATGATTCTCGAAGCCCACACTATGAGGAACTTAGTTCTTGAAGAAATCTTAAAGATTTATGGATGATTTTTTGAAGATTAGGATTCTTGAATTGAAACTCTAAATATTCTCTCTTTAGAGAATTGGAAGAGAAATGGAGAAATTAGGGTTTGAATGAGGGTTCCTCATACTTATAGAGGCTTCAATAAAGTGGAAAATGACCAAAATACCCTTGCAAAAATGCCCTTAAATTGCTGGAAAAATATTCTTGACAACATCCGTGATAGGCCGTCACGAATGTCGTAAAAAAAGGTGAAATATTGAGTTTCTAGTTAAGGCTGACACATTGGTGATAGGCCAACACGAGCGTGATGGCTTTTCACAAATGTCGTCACTGGGGTCAGAAATCTGCCTAGGGCTGACGACATTGGTGATAGGCCATCACGGGAGTGATAGATTATCACGAATGTCGTCACCAATTTCCCATCCAGATATGCTGGAATAAAATGGGCATAACTCTTTGCTCCGATATTGGTTTTTGACGAAATCGGTATTGTTAGAAAGATAATACAAGGATCTTTCATTTAATATATATTAGGTCCTCTAATTCAATATATGAAAGGAGTTATGATCTATTTAAGTTGACCTAAATCTTGACGATCACTAAAACTTGAATGATAGGAAAGCTTTCAACTCGTCCATAAGTTATGGGACCTCTATGATCTCAATTCATGCTAAAATAGATTCCCATACGATTCAATGTATTTCATACTTGGGAGGATATTTCTGAAACATTTTGACTCGGATTTTTGCTTTACCAAATACGCTCTAAGGCTCAGACTGGAAAAGAATTTTATAGGGCATTACATTATCTCCCCCTTGAGAGCATTCATCCTTGAATGTCGCTTGATAAACTGAGAATATGGATCAACAGAACTTACTCAAGAAATGGAAACATCTCAGATCAGGACTACGCAACTGGAATGACTGACATATAGAGTTCTCACATTGGGCATGCATATCTGATGCATGGAATACTCGACTGATGATACTTATAGCTGAATTCTCATAATACACATGCATATCTGATGCTTGGGATCATAACTAGGATGATCTCATGAATACACAACTGAACACACGATGACAAGCTAGGCGCTTTCTACTAAATACGCTTATCGTATGCATGAATGTCCAGCTAAGCTAACTTTTGAAAGTACGATCGACAATGCAATAACAATTGATGCTAACTC
>NW_025894483.1:0-1226 GCF_002878395.1 Capsicum annuum
ATGAAAATTATTATATTATATGATTTAAATATATCTATCTTTTTTTTAGGTTGTGCATCCACAGATTGTGCCTACTGAGGAGGAGTTGTTGATGACTTATTATATTATTCTAGGTCATGTTGATACTATAGCAGACCCAACAGTGGAGTTAATAAGGATGGAATTGGCTGGAACAACAGCTATAATAAAAGCAGTTAGGAAAGGTCAACCTAATGTTGAGGCTCTTCATGACCAACCTACTAAGGCAGATGCGGGTACTTTTTCTGGTGGAGTTGTTGGTGTTGGTGGAAGACATGCTAATGTTGCTACCACTCGTGATGATAAGTATGTTGATGCTCAAGAAAAAATAAATATATTTGAAAATACCCCATTTTATCCTTACACAGGTCTCTCTCACCCCTCTCCATCCTCGTGTTCTCATTATGAATGCGAAGAGTGCAAGGATAGCCAGGATAAACTCTTTGAAAAAGTAGAGGCTTTCTCTAAAGCTTTCAAGGAATTCAAATCCAAGAGGGGTGCCATACCATCTAAGAAGTTGAGGGAGCGTTACACTACTACATTGTTGGTTAGGAGGAAGAAAAGAGCAATAACCGACGTACTCTCCTATCAAAAATAAAAAATAATTGTAACTCCTCCCTCTCAAAAAGCTATTAAAGTTCAAGGGCCATTCAAGAAGAAGGTGGAAATATATATGGAACTTTGCGCCAAATAAAAGAGGGATCTGTGACAGGCCAAGAATGCCAAGCCAGGCGCACCAAATTACCCAAGGCCTCCCTTTTCCTCCCAAGACTTCCAGACTATGACAGATATACGTATGCAATATGAGGACAAGGAAAACTTACTTTTCATAACCTAGCCTTCTAATCTAATCTACCCCATGAAGAAGAAGCTATGGAACAGATGTGAAATTTGTTGCAACAGCTTGGTATTCTGGTGCAACTGGTAGTGGTTCTATTGCAACTTACTGTCCATCTATTGCATAAGTTGCATTGGATTATTGATCCAGAGAACCCTATGTAGCAGATAGACTATGTTTACAATTGCTAACCTATTTAAAAATTATCTTCTTATATCACAGCATGTTGACAAAATTCTCTGCCTCATGAGGGAAAGACAATTAATGCACCTAAAAGCTTATGACGCTGCCGATAGGATAATGGACCTCAACTTTTGCAAGAATCTCAAGGATAAGTACGATCAACTCAATAATGCCGCATTAGACCGTG
>NW_025894484.1:0-1579 GCF_002878395.1 Capsicum annuum
GAGAATTGAGAGTCTGTGCAAATGGTGAAGTGGGTCTGTATATTGATGGTGAAGGGAGGTTTCTCTGTGGGTGTTAATGGCGAGCTCCCTGTATTCAATAGAAATTCCCCCCTTTTTTCATGTGTAGTGTGCCCGTATATGTGTATATGTGTGCTGCCTATGGAGTTGTGTTGCGGAGTACTTCCTCTGTTTCGGAATAAGTGAATTGTTAGGGTATTTATTGATGTTTCAAAATAAGTGAATCATTGAGTTTTTTTTCTAAATTTATCCATTATGATTTGACAATCAATTAACTTTTAAAAAGTATTATAAAATCAACTTTTTTTTTTGGGATAAAAATAAAAAATTGTGTTAAATTTATGTCTTTAATGCTTTTTTCTTAATCCGTATGTCAAAATCTAACAATTCATTTATTATGAAATGGAGGGAATGTGCATATGTATTCTGTTGTGGAAGATTGAAAAATGGAATCCCTTCCTAGTGTCTTCTCTCTCCCCGTATTGGGTTAAGAAAAAGGAATACAAATGTCTTTGGGTGGGGTAAGGGGTCTAGGGGTATAGGGGTAGAGGTTGGGGTAGAAAGTTGTTAGGATGAGATTAAATTTGTTAGGGTGAGGTGTTAAAAGTAGTTATTAATTTGGTTGTTTTTGATTTTTTTTGGAAGAATTATGGAATGGGGTGAAGGTGCGTGGTAAGACGGGGGTAAAAGTAATAAAAAATAATTTCAGGAAGGGACAAAATTACGTGTCTACATCAGATACAAATGGTGTATTTGCTGGTTTGGCACCAACAAGACCAGTTTTTAAAATCAACTCAAGAATGTACTTTCATTGATTTAAAATGTTTCCTTATCTAGACCTTAGAATCTCAATACTAAGAAAGTACTTAAGCTTTCCCAAGTCTTTGAGCTTAAACTATTGGTGTAATGCCTCCTTAGCTTCTCCAGTGATGAGCAAGTCATAAACATAGACTAAGATTATGACCATTCCCGTTGTCTTCCTTAAAGTGAAAAATGAATAATCATATGCACTCTAAGTAAATCCAACTTGTAATAAGGATGAAGTATGCTTGATATTCCATTGTCTCGATGTTTGTTTAAGCCCATATAAAGACTTAATAACCTGTACACTTTATGTTTTCCTTTCTGTTGAAAACCTTTAGGTAACTTCATGTATACCTCCTCATATTCTGTAAGAATGCATTATACACATCCATGTAATGCAAATACCATCCTTTTGATACTGCTAGAGCAATAATTGTCATGACCCAAACCAGGGCCTGGCCGTGACGAGCATTTCGAACCATTGAGGCCCGAAACACCCCTATCTGTCTAGTAATCATGCACCTAATTCATATGATCAAAGAAATGTGGAAAAACACAATATAACGGAAACATGGCCAGGAATCATATGAAAATGAAAATGGGGAATAGTGTCCCACAATCTAAATCAACATCTTTAAAACCGTCTGCGAAATCTCTACTACATGACTGAAACAATGTCTATCTGAAAACTGGGACAAGGCCCCCAGCAGACCCAAAACTAATATAAGATAAAAGGACTGCAGGACATAAGACCTTC
>NW_025894485.1:0-2955 GCF_002878395.1 Capsicum annuum
CACATGCTGGGAGATCCTATAACCGACATAAACCATGTGAGCTACATAGAGTCCAACGTACAACCCACATTGGGGAGAGCCGTCCTATCCTTGCCATTAAAGTAGGATTATCGATATCAAATCCATACAAATTAGTGATCACTATATAAATTAGCCTCAGGCTCACTCCAATGGGGGCACGTAGTTCTAGGGAAGTAAGGTCGCTTTATACCTCCTACTCAGTCCTAAAGATTTCTCCCGAACATAGCTCAGATCATTTCAAAGACAATCCACAACAAAATAATTTCAGTAATATATAAATATACATCGGGAGCCATTATGCTTCCCATCTATCAATATCAACCACGTTGTGGATTTCTTTCACACTCGAGTTTAAAACAACTCCATTAAGACCAAAAGGTCAAATCATTAAAAATATCTCAAATATTCAACATCAACGTACTTATAACACCTACTTTCTCAAAAAAACACAATTTTCAATGGGGATTTACGACCCAAATATCAAAAGCTTATTCGATCATATACGCAATGGTGGGTCATAATCTAAGACAGTTCTCACAAAAAAATTATAATTCATTTTAGAAGATAGAACCCAACACGTTTACACACAAAATTTCAACGAAAAATTTCCCAGGGTATTACATCATCCCCCCTGGAAACATTCGTCCTCGAATGACGCTAGACATGCCAAGATTAGATAAGGAATAGAACATATAGATGAAACCATTTGTTAGACTCATCACCACATCGTTTCTCACTCTGAATGCAACATAGAATGCATAAATTCAAGAAACTACAGCTGAACACATAATAAATGACAGCTGAACTGCTGCAACTTTTATCCAAAGTGCATGATTTAGGAAAGAACGGTACCTTTTGCTTGATCAGAGTTCTCGAAAAATAGTTGAGGGTACTTGGATCGCATATCCACCTCAGCTTCCCAAGTTGTACCCTCAATAGATTGGTTTTGCCACAACACCTTGACCAAGAGAACTTCTTTGTTCCTTAGTCTTTGGACACTGAAATCAAGAATCTCAACAGGAATTTCATCAAAAGAAAGATTTTCTTGAATGTCATCACTCACAGAGGAATCCACCACCACAGTATCGGTAATATGCTTTCTAAGCATGGAGACATGGAATATTTGATGAACAGAGGACAACTCGGAAGGCAACTCGACCTCATAAGCTACCTTACCAACACGGCTAAGAATTTTGTAAGGACCAATATAATGGGGACTAAGCTTTCCCTTCTTTTCGAATCTCTTCACCCCCTCATGGGTGAAATTTTTAGATACACTAGGTCACCAACTTCAAACTCAAGGTCTCTCCTTCTAACATCTGCATATGACTTCTGACAACTCTGTGCAGTTTTCAACCTTTCCCTAATCAACCTAACTTTTTCTATAGCCTCAATTACCGAACTAGGACCACTTACAGCAACTTCACCCACCTCAAACCAACCTATGGGTGATCTACCCTTCCTCCCATATAAGGCTTCAAATGGAGCCATGCCACTACTAGAGTGGAAACTATTATTTTCAGCAAACTCTATCAACGGTAAGTGATCATCCCAACTTCCCTTAAAGTCAAGTGTACAAGCTCTCAACATATCCTCTAAGGTCTAGATTGTCCGCTCAGCCTGACCATCAGTCTGCGAATGAAAAGCAGAACTCAAAAGCACTTTGGTACCAAGAGCCTTCTGAAAAGCTTTCCAAAATTGCGAAGTGAACTGAGTACCTCTATCTAAAATAATTGACAAGGGAACTCCATGCAGTCTGACTAGCTCTCGCATATACAATCTAGCGTAATCCTCAGCAGTATATGAAGTATGAACAGGCAAGAAATGAGAAGACTTAGTCAACCTATCAACCACAACCCAAATTAAATCATGATGGCATCAGGAAGGAGGTAAACCAATCACGAAGTCCATATTTATCTCTTCCCACTTCCAGGTGGGAATACTAAACTCTTGCCTCATACCAACAGGTCTTTGGTGTTCAACCTTAACCTGTTGGCATGTTGCACACTTAGCTACAAACGCTGCTATATCTTTCTTCATACCACTCCACCAATAGATTTCCCGCAAGTCTTGGTACATCTTGGTGGCACCAGGATGAATAGAATTTCACGCGCCATGCGCTTCAGCCATAATCCTCTGTCTGAGATCATCAATATTCGAGAAACATAATCTACCCTGCAATCTCAACACACCATCTCCCCCTTAGGAGAAAACCTCTACTTTTTGGTCCTTGACTGACTCCTTTAGTCTGTCCAAACTAGCATCTAAGTATTGCTTTTCCTTCACTTTCGAAACCAAGGAGGATTCGGAACTACTCTGAACCCCTATACTACCTTCAACAGAGTCAAACAACCTAACCCCCAATCTAGCCAAATGATGTACATCATGAGCCAACTCTTTCTTACCATCTACCATATACGAAACACTACCCATGGACACTCTACTTAGGGCATCTGCCATAATATTGGCCTTGCCTGAATGGTAAAACACACTCATATCATAGTCCTTTAATAATTCTAACCATCATATCTGCCTAAGATTCAATTCTCTATGGGTAAACACATACTGTAGACTCTTATAATCAGTGAAAACATCAACATAGACACCATACAAATAGTGTCTCCAGATTTTCAAAGCAAACACAATAGCAGGCAACTCAAGGTCAAGGGTGGGGTAATTTTTCTCATGGAATTTCAACTGTCTAGAAGTATAAGCTATCACCTTACCCCTCTGTGTCAATACGCAACCCAATTCAACTCTTGAATTATCACAGTACACCACAAAACCATCAACATCATCAATACTATCAGGCAAAGTCAAAACAGGGGCTGAAGTGAGTCAAGTCTTCAACTTCTGAAAACTCTTCTCATAAGATTTGGACCACAAGAACTTCACTTTATTTTGGGTCAATCGAGTCATAGGAGACGCTATTTT
>NW_025894486.1:0-3085 GCF_002878395.1 Capsicum annuum
AAAAAAAAAGGGTTTGAAAAATGTTACAACACTTTATGTTTTCCATCCCAATAATAAGTCATCCATTACAAAAGATCTAAGGGGACTAAGACTTCAAGTTGATGAACTATTTATGTGGACCCGCAGCCATTGACATACTACCACGTTACCCTAGTTACTGTTCACATGATAATTAAGCTCAAATTTGGATGTTCTAGTTTCTAATTATTGATTCCTAGTTTCCTCTAATTGACTTGAGAACTAATTAGCAAACTAGTACATTCTTACTAGCTTGTCAATTAGTCACTTGAAGCCTTGTGTTCGTGTCAACGTTTATTTGTGTGCTTTTGTCATTTGAATATGTTGTAACTCTTGTCTCTAGTCCGACGAGAATTCTTTGAGTTTCAAACAAGAATCCATTCCGGGAAAAAGAATACTCATACCTTACGGATTCACGGGTACCTAGCCAATCTACAACTCTTGTGGAACTTGAGTATGAGTGAACCAAGAGAGTATGAGTGAGGAGAGGGATTTTAAACTAACTTGGTTGTTGCTTGTGTAGGTGCTACCTTGATAATGGAGGGAACCACATCTCAAATCGTGGATTCTAATGAAATGGAGAATATAAGGGTCACTCTTGAGGCTATGACCCGAGCTCTTGAAAGGTTGAGTACAGAAGTGAGAACCATAAGAGGAGAAGTGACAACTATTAGTGGGAGGTTAGAACAAGTGGAGAGTCAAAGGAACTCTCGTCCTTCTACTCCTCGACATGTTTCATCAAGTGTACATGAATTCCGCCACCGTTACTCCCGAAACATGGCTAAAATTGCAAAATCCTTCATTAGCTCCACTAAATGCCACAAGCCAAACCACTTATAACCCTTTAAACCGAGACTCCAATAGACCAACCCATTCCCAAATGTCTTAAGTTTTGCAAGAGGTACTCGGACGTCAAATGCCTCCACAAAATCTGAACCCCCTTTCCAAGCTCCACTAAACCAAAGACCACCACCTCCATAAAATCTAATTCCTCCGAATCAAGTTTCAAGTGTCCAAAATCATCCCGTCCACCTTGAGGAATATGGTAGAGAGGATTATGAAGGGTATAGAGCCTTTGACGATGCCTACATAAGGGAGGAAGAGATGAGAGAAGGTCGTGTGGATCCAAGGAGATACCGAGGATATGGATAAGGGGAAACCAACACCTAGAGAGAGACATGGGCATCAATACCATCAAATTGAGCCTACCTATCTTTAAGGGTGAAAGTGACCCCGAAATGTATCTTGATTGGGAGTCGGCGTATGATAAACTGTTTCAAGTGAATGATATCTCAGAGGAGAAGAAGAGTTGTTATGCCATAGCTTATTTTGAAGGATTTGCTAACACTTGGTGGGAATACGTCAAGCGGTTCGGCAACGAGTTGGTAGAGGGACAACCACCACCATGGTTTTGGTTGAGGTACCTAATGAGGCAATGGTATCTTCCCAAAAGTTATCGTCATGAGTTGCTTGCTAGGTTGTACAATTTGCAATAAGGGAATCGAAGTGTTATGGCATACTATGACAAGTTTCACCAATTCATGTTGAAGCTTGATCATCGAGGAGAACAAATTGGCCATGACATTATTCGGTTCAAGTGTGGGTTGAACAAAGAGATCTCCACTCATTTGAGGCTTCACAAGTTTGATACCATTGAAGGGATTTTCCTAACGGCTCTTGAGATTGAAAGAGAGCTTAAAGAGAGGTCATCATTTAAGGCAAAGGGACCATCAACCTTGGGTTGGCCGAGGAGCAAAGATATGGTTCAACCATCTTCGGGTTGGCCCAAAAACAAGGACCAACCCGCCACTACAAGGCTTGATGAGCCTAAAATAGTCCATAAATTTCCTCCCCGGTAAGAAGCTCACAAGTATCCTAATCCTAAAGGGTTCCAATGTTTCAAGTGCGAATGTCCAAACCGACGCAATGTGATCCTAAGGGAAGGGAGATTGTATTACCTTGGTGAGGAAGTGGGTCTTGAAAAAGAAAAGAATGAGGCCGAGCCTCAAGATGGGGAAAAACCCAAAAATGAGCCACATGATGATGATGATTATGAGGATGCTTATCCGCAAGAAGGGGAGTTCGTGGTTCCAAACTTTGTAGTGAGGCATGCCATGATTAGTAAGGTGATATATGACCCTAGCCAACAGGAGAATTTATTCCATAATAAATTTCTTGTGAAGGGAAGTGTGTGTACTGTGGTGATAGATAGTGGAAGTTGTGCGAATATGGTTAGTGTTACAATGGTGAACTTCTTGAAATTGCTGACTACACCTCACACTAGTCCTTACAAGTTGCAATGGTTGAATGAATGCGTTGAGTTAAAGGTCGACAATGTGTGATACATTTTAAGGTAGCCAACTACCATGACGAGGTGCTTAGTGATGTGATACCAATGCAACCTTGTCACTTGTTGTTAGGAAGGCCTTGGCAATACGATAGGTCGACCAAACATGATGGAAGGTCCAATCGGTATACACTTGAGAAGGATGACCGAAAGGTCGCTCTTCATCCATTATTGCCTTCCCAAGTGAATGAGTTATACCAAAAGATGCAGGAATTGAGGAAAAAGGAAAAGCAAGCCGAGAGTGAGGGAAAAAGAGGGGAACCTGAGAGTGAGGGAGTAGGGGAAACCAAGGGGCTCCTAATTTCTAAGGGGCAAGGAAGTGTGGTGATGATGGCTAGAAGGAAAAAATTATTTGTGGATCATGACGAGGATACTCCGATGCTCTCTTGGCTCATTGTTTTAACACTAACGCCACTAATATTTCTATTTCTCCTCCTATTTATCATGTTTTGCAGGATTATGAGGATGTCTTCCCAAAGAAATTACCGCAAGGATTGCCCCCACTTCGGGGAATTGAGCACCAAATAGATTTTGTGTTGGGTTCATAATTGCCCAACAAACCAGCTTATAGGAGTAACCCGATGGATACCAAGGAATTGCAACGCCAAGTTGAGGAACTCCTCAACAAAGGATATATCAAGGAGAGTATGAGCCGTTGTGCGGTTCCGGTGCTACTAGTTGCCAAGAAAGATGGTACTTGGCGTATGTGCGTTGATTGCC
>NW_025894487.1:0-2796 GCF_002878395.1 Capsicum annuum
TTGGCTTTTTCTGCTTCATCTAATTTTCTTTAAAATACTAAAAACACACTTCTTTGAAAGGTCATTTTTTATCTTGTGTTGAAGGTGTTGGAAACTTAAAAGTGTTCTTGATTTATTCTTGAACTTTCATTGAAGTTGTTTTGTCAAAATACAGATTTTGTGTATCTGAAAACAACAATCTTAAGGAAATAATTGGAAAAAAATTTTTGCATGTTCGGTGAAATTTTCTTTTCACTAAAGGTTTTTTTTTCATACTCTTTATTGTTTGATTTCTAGAGATTAAAGCTTTAAGCTTTCTACTCCATTTAAACTTAATAAGTGATTTGAAGAAATAAAATCTTCATCACAACTTATAGGTCATTCGGTTGACGATTGAAAATCATAAAAACTTTATCGTTAAATGAGAAACAAAGGGTATTTAATATTGCTACAATTTATAAGTAGCATTTCGATATACTAAATTTATTGTCTTGTTGTGATAGAAAAATGACTACAAACATTCAAGTGGAAGAAGCTACAATGACTGTGGCAGCAACTAATGTTGCCACAACGAGTCGTACGAATGCTCCGCAGGCAATGGCACCAGAAGAAAAACCCAAAAAATTCATGAATGTTGATTTCAAAAGGTGGCAATAGAAGATGTTCTTATACCTTACAACTCTATTATGTTTTCATATATTTATAACTGAAGAAGCTCCAGAGGTTCCCGAGGGAACTTCAAATCAGAAGAAATTTGTCGTTACGGAGGCATGAAAATACTTTGATTTTCTATGCAGGAATTACATTCTAAATGGCCCATAAGATGAACTTTACAGTATGTATAGTGGAATGAAGATGGCAAAAGAGTTGTGGGGTGCAGTAGAAAGAAAATACAAGACTGAGGATGCTGGAACCAAGAAGTTCTTCGTTGTAAGATTCCTTGAGTATAGAATAATTGACAGCAAGTCTGTTGTATCTTAAGTCCAGGAACTGCTAGTGATCATCCACGATCTCCTCAAAGAAGGTATGAGTTTGATGAATACCTTAGTTGAACATATTAAAAATGTTCTTGATGTTCGCATAAACTTTTTTGTAGGTTTGATCGTGAGCGAGGTGGTTCAAGTCACGAAGATAATAGAAAAGTTACCACTTATGTGGAAGGACTTCAAGAACTACTTAAAAAATAAGCGAAAGAAGATGTCATTCAAAGATCTTATAGTAAGACTGCACATTGAAGAAAATAACAAAGCCATGGAAAAAAGATCGAAAGGAAACTCTGCAATAAGTGGAGCAAATATTGTAGAAAACTACCACAACAACTCTAAAAATGGAAGAAAGCTGGACAGGAAAGAAATCAACCTAAGAAGAAATTCAAGGGAAAATGTTATAACTGTGGCAAGATTGGCCACAAGTCAACGGATTGTCTTACCCCAAAGAAAGGAAAAAAGAAGGACCAAGCAAATTTGGCTGAATCCAAGAAAGAAATGGACGATCTATGTGTGTCATGCTGTCTAAATGCAACTTGGTGGGAAATCCTTGATATTGTGATACGAGAATTCCTAGCTCGAGACCTTTCACACGAAGCCAAGCACGTGAGTTGCAATGACTCCAAGCCCTGTTCACATTCTTGGCCATGTGTAAGGCCCTTATGAGCCCATCTAAGGGCCTATATTTAATAAAATGTAAAGAGGCCCACCAAGACACCCCAAACCCACCCACTTAAATGCCAAGGGTAATTTGGTATTTGTCTCTCTTTTCTAAGTGACTATATAAGCCATGTAATAGGGCTAGTCTTGCTTTAGTTCATTCCTATTATTCAAGAAACAAAGACTTGTAAATTTTTAACTTCTCTTTCTCATCATTTAGAGAGGCCAAAACCAAATTCTCACGAGAAGAGTGATACTAGTGTTGTATCTTGGCTAGAAACTAGGTTCTTGAGGCACTTTGAGTTCCTCTTGGCCCAAGTAAGAACTTGGTATTGATATTTATTAGTCTTAGGGTCCTTTCTCTTGTTAGGGTTCTTAGATTAATGAATATTATGTGTCAAGTTTCTATCTTTTTCTTTGTAAATCTTGTTAACATTGTGTTGTTGAATATAAAAGTCTAGTGAAGCCGTGCGGGGCTCTTTCGATTCACTAGCAATATTGTCTTTTTTGTTCTTGTTGTTAAACTCACTTTTCTAGTTCAAACAAGTGTTGCAAGCCTAGTGAAGCCGTGTGTGGCCATTTTGGATTCACTAGCACTTTGTTGTTCATATTGTTGTTCTTGTGTTGGTTGGAATCTCTTGATACACACTTAGCATTGTATCATTTGGTATCGAAGCTCAAGGCTAGGTTTTGTTCTTACAAAAACAATCTTGGAAAGCTCTTACCAAAAAGTGTGTTCTTGAACATTTTGGTAAAAAAATTGGTTGTAGATCTACAAAAGTTTTACTTGTTTTGTTGTTTCTTGTGTTGGTTTCTTTCTCATCAACACAAAGGGTGTCTAAATCTAAAGTTGAGCTTAATGAAAAAGAGAATTGTGTTGTGAAAAAAAAACCTTGGAAGTGACCATTATGGTGTATTGTTGTTGTGTTCTTGAAGGTGTTGATGTTGTGTTCATCCTAAACTTCTCCTCATCTTATGTCTTAACTTCTATAAAGATAAATAGATCCAAAAAGTTTGTAAGACAAAATTGAAAATTGTTTGTGAGAAGACTTGCCAACATCACCTTTTCAAGACTTGACAACCACTTTTCCTTAAAACAAGGAACCTTGTCTTATGGGACTAATGAGGCCAAACATCACCTTTTGAGTTTGAAAAAAAAAAGAAAAAAAAA
>NW_025894488.1:0-2771 GCF_002878395.1 Capsicum annuum
CTTCATCCTCGCCTACAGATATATCAAGCCAAGTACTATTGATGATTCATGTATAGATGTATATGTAGATCCCTTTGAAGCATCAGCTTTTTCTAATCAAGTTTCAGAGCCACCAGATGTAAGTGATCCTCCTTCAGAGATTCTAGATAGTACATCAGTTGAGAACCTTCCTATTTCTTTAGATGTTGGTGCATCATCTTCATTGCCTACTTCATTAGATATTGGTGCATCATCTTCATTGCCTATAGAAATGGCTCCTAGAAGATCATCTAAAGTATCTAAGCAACCTACTTGGATGATGTATTACACCTCACCAAGAAAAGAAAAGAGGAATAGATACCCCCTAACAAACTATTTGTCATATGCTAGTACCACTCCTAGCTATCAGTTTTTTCTATCTAACCTTTTAGCGTTAGTTAAACCTCAGTCTTACACTCAATCTATTCAGGATGAGAGATAGATTGAAGCTATGAAGCAAAAAGTGAAGGCTCTTGATGACAACAATACTTGGGAAGTTATTGATGTACCTTAGGACAAGAACATAATAGGATCAAGATGAGTGTACAAAATTAAATACAAGGCTAATGTTAAAGTGGAAAGGTTTAAGGTAAGGCTGATGGATAAGCGGTATAGTCAACAAGAGGGATTGGACTACCATGACACATTTTTTCCAGTTGCTACGATGGTTACTGTTAGGGGCATCATTGCATTGGCAATTTCCAAGGAGTGGTGCATGTATCATATGGATTTCTATAATGCATTTCTACAGGGTGATTTAGATTAAGAAGTCTAAATGGAGATGCTAAATAGTTTCAAGGTAGTAGGACAACACAAGGTCTACATATTAATTAAATCATTGTATGGGCTTAAACAAGCCTCAAGACAATGGAGCATCAAAGTCACTGCTTCCCTGCTTCATGCAGGCTTCACTCAGAGTACCTATGATTACTCACTTTTTACTTTAAAGAATGCTAAAGGGATGGTTATGATACTAGTATATGTGGATGGCTCTCTTATTACTGGTGATAATGTTGATAGATTAATGATACAAAGGCAATATTACATCAGCAATTCAAGCTCAAGGATTTAGGGGAGCTTAAGTATTTTCTGGGCATTAGAGTGTTAAGATCCTCAAATGGTGTCATATTGAACCAGTGAAAGTATATATTGGAGCTTATTACAAACACAGGCCTTGTTGGTGCGAAGCCAACTCCTACTCTGCTAGAAACTAATGCTAGATTGACTACAATTAAGGTAGACAAGGCAGCAGGTGTTGCAGGTAACATTACTCTCAAAGATGTCACTTCTTACTAAAGGTTGATAGGAAACTGATGTATGCAACTACAACTAGGCAAGATATTAGTTATGTTATGCAAATTCTGAGTTAGTTCATACAAAAACCTAAGAGATCCTATATGGAAGCAGCAAATAGGATAATAAGATACTTAAAAGAAATTGTAGGTCAAGGTGTTTGGCTCAAAGCTCAACCTACTACAGAACTGGTATGTTGGTGTGACTTTGACTAGGCTGCTTGTCCAAACACAAGGAGGTCTATTACTAGTTATGTGGTTCATTTTAGTGACTCATTAATATCCTGGAAATCTAAAAAGCAGCAGACTGTATACAGAAGTTCAGCTGAACCAAAATACAGAAACATGGCTTCAGCTTTGGCAGAAGTCGCTTAGCTGGAAGGTCTATTTTCAGAGTTGAGGGTACCTATCAGAAAACCTGTTACAATGTTTAGTGATAGCAAGTTTGTTATTCAACTTGTAGCTAATCCTATTTTTCATTAAAGGACAAAACATATTGAGATTGATTGTCACTTCATTAGAGACAAGATTAAGGAAAGCAGGTGCAACCTATGTATGTTCCAACAAACCACCAAGTTGCAGATATTCTCACTAAAAGTTTGAGTCAAGACTAATACTTACACCTCCTAGGCAAACTTGGTATGCTTAATATCTTGCACCCTACAGCTTGAGGGGGGTGCTAAGATGTAAAAGTATTAGCTGATTACATTAGTTGTTACATTGGTCAAGTCTGCACTATTGATCTGCACTATTGCATTAATCAAATAAGTATCTTACTATTTCATTGTGTATAACGGTTTGTTAGCTAAAGTAGTTAGTTGTTAATCAAGCGGTTAGTGGTTGGTCAAGTTGATAGAGTTAGCTAGGAAGATTCTAAAAGATCATGTGAGGATCATATGAGTGATTTATAAATATCTACTTCACTCAATAAAACTCCATTCTCTATACATCTTCTCTAGTGATACTCCAATTATGTAGATTCTATGTGAGATTTGTATGATGTGTGTTGGGTTTAATTGGTATGAATGGAAAATGAAAAATTGCTTGGAAGGGACACAACTCTTCGAGTAAAAGACACTATTTTGGGAAAAGGTAAGATTGTTTGGATGGTTGTGGCTGTTCGGAAAGACACACTCTTTCAAATGGACAGACATGACTATTTAGAAAGGATACACCTCTTCGGTGAACCATTGCCACATTTTGGAAAGGGAACTTATGGCTATATAAACCTGTATTTTTTCACAGGTTTGGTACGAATTTTTCTGCAATTGAAAACATTTCCTGTCTTCTAAAATACTCTGTGTGATCATCTAACTGTTGAGTGAGTTCGAAGAGAATCCGATCGTTTGAGGTACCACTACAGTCGGATTGTTAAGCCATTTTATCCTAGGAGGAAAATTCCACAACCTCGGGTACTTGAGGGTAATTATTTCCTTAAGGACACCCCGTGAATTTGGAGGA
>NW_025894489.1:0-1352 GCF_002878395.1 Capsicum annuum
TGAACAAAGATACACTAGCTTTCAAGCAAGCTGATATGTCAGGTATAGTTACTTACTTATCATCATATGTTATCCCACATGAGTGGGTAGCAAACTCTGGTGCATCACACTAAGTTGCAGCATGTAGAGACATGTTTTCACATTGTCATAAAATAGTATATAAAGAGAGAAATAAGGTGAATTTACCTACTGGAGATAAAGTAGATATATTGGAAGCACAAGTACTTAGGGATGAAATTGTAAGAGATGTATTATTTGTCCCTAACTTTAAGCTTAACTTGTTGTCGGTATCCAAGATGACCATACAACTTTCATGCTTTATTTTATTCTATCCTAATTTTTACATATTTCAGGACCTTCACAGTGGCAAGGTGAAGGGGATTGGTAAGGAGAAAGGAGGATTGTACATCCTAATAAATGTCTGTGGATTGGAAGGTAATGATAATCAAAATATGGTTGTAAAAGTGGATGTGTAGGACTTTAGTTTTTGGCATAAGAGGCTTGGGCACCCTGCTTCTCAAGTGTTGAGATCTCTTAGTTTGCTAAGACATAACACAAACTTAGAATTATTAAATAAGTGTTATGTTTGTCCATTAGCTAAACAAACTAGACTAGCATCTCCTAACAATGATTGTAGAGCTACAAGGTATTTTGATGTTGTTCATATGGATCTTTGGAGGCCTTATAAAGTTCCAACATTTGATAAGAAACATTATTTCTTGACTGTTGTAGATGATCATAGCAGATATACTTGGATTCATTTGTTGCAATTAAAGCCTGAATACATTGTGGCTATTATAAACTTCTTGAATATGATTTAGAATCAGTTTGGTGCTCAAATAAAAGCTCTTATATTAGATAATGGAACTAAATTTCTTAATTCTCAGTGTAAAGGTTTGTTTCAGTCTCTAGGAATACTACATAAAAGTAGTTGTCCTTATACACCATAACAGAATGGTGTAGTTGAAAGAAAACACACACAAATATTAAATGTAGCAAGAGCAATTAGATTTCAATCTCAAATGCCTATAAAATTTTGAGGATTAAATGTGAGAGTTGTAGTATATCTTATTAATAGGTTACCTTATTCATCTATTGGTGGTAAGAGCCCTTATGAAATGATGTTCAGTAAGGTTCCATCTTTGACATATTTGAGAGTTATTGGTTGCAAGTGTTATGCTTTAATTATCCCAAAAGGTGAAAAATTTTTAGAGAGAGCAAAGATTGCAGTAGTGATGAGATATTCTGCCTCTCAAAAGGGGTACTTGCTTATAGATAAGCTTACTAACAAGATGTTTGTTGCTAGGGATATTGTGTTTCGAGAAGATTCATTTCCTTTTATGGATAGGTCA
>NW_025894490.1:0-1424 GCF_002878395.1 Capsicum annuum
TGGTTTTGACTTGAGTTTCGGAACATGAAATCTTTTATGCAAATTACATGTTTGGGTGGTCTGAAACTATACTTTTATGAAAGATCATGCTTAATGCATTATGGCTCAGAAATAGGACTTGCAAGTCTTGGTATGACGATACCAACTCAGAGAAATGCCATAACAGAAATCAGATTTTATCATACTTTTACGATTAAGAAATTTCAGAATGATACATGTTCAGAATAGGTTAAAGATTGGGCATAAAGAGATGTTAGGTGGTCCCCGAAGAAGGCGTGAGTTCAGACAACTCATTTCCAAAAACTGTGATTTGCCGATCCGGGTATATTATTATACGTTGGCTTAAGTGTCGTGTGGCGTATCAGACTCACCAACCCTTGCAGCACACTTGGATTGGGGGCTTCCCCGCTGAGTCAATGGCGGATTTCATATAGCCCGTGGAATATCAGACTTGTAGGGGAGTGCCACCTAACTCAGAAGTAATACAAAGATCAGAAATTATTTCGACAAAAATGTCTTATGATTTTTGAATGATGTCCATGTGTTTTCAGAAGCTATTTTATATGTGTTGTGTTGATGAAAATTGCTCTCATCTATTATATGTATCTTCAAATACTTTATTTTGGATTGCTTCGCGTGCCAGTACATTTGTGATGACCCCCCTCCTTCCAGATTTTCAGACACAGTCTAGGGGTCCAGATAAATAGTAGATATTTCAAATCACAGAGCAGATTGTGCAGGGGTGAGCCTTCTATATTCCAGAAGGCCTGTTTACTTTTAGCTATTTATCTTTAGTCATATTTTGGTCTACTGGGCGCCTTGTCCCAGTTTTCAGACAGTTTTGTTTAGTTCATAGTAGAGATTTTGCAGACTGAGTCAGACATTATTATTATCCAGATATATTTTGGATTTCAATTTTTTAGTATTATGATCACATCGTATTAGATTTTTATTTCCACATTATCTTTTATTATATGAATGTTGTGCATAATTGCCAGATAGACAGAGGGAGTACCGGGCCTTCACGGTTCGAGAATACTCGTCACGGCCAGGACCCCGGTTCGGGTCGTGACATAAATCAAGTCCGATGCACGAGACTGATTCTATTTTACTATGGTAGTGTTCCCCTGGACATATGAACATATTCTCATTTGATGTAGACATCTTTGAGATCTGTGTACTTTCCAAATAACCTCTTCTTCCCTTAATCCATCTAATAGCACCAAAAAAAAAAAAAATGTGACATTATTCCACAGATTCAGATATCATTTTTCATTTTTCCAATCTCAATTTGCTTTTCCAATTAGTGAAAATAAACCAACGTCAAAGTGTTCAAAGGAAAACCATGAAACAGATAAAATCTACACGACATGTCGTGGATTTCTGATTTTTGAAAGAGTTGGAGTTTAAAATGTAGAACTAAT
>NW_025894491.1:0-1659 GCF_002878395.1 Capsicum annuum
TAATGGGTGTGGGTCGAGTTATGTTAAATGAATCGGTTGTTTTTAATGGGTCTAAGATATTTTAAAATTAATATTAATTTATTTTAATTAATGTCGCGGACTTATAATAAAAGGCCACATGACAAAACTATTTTTGAAAATCCACCATTAAAAAGTAATGACATGGGTGAACTGATTTTATAACGACGATGACATGAATGAGCTGAACTTTTAACTAATGGCACAAGTGAGACATTTCTGATAGTTTAATTGCATATTTGAGCCTTTTTACTTATTTTAATTAATGATGTCGACTTTAATAAAAGGCCACGTGGCAAAGTTGGTTTTGAAAATCAACGTTAAAAATTAATGGCATGGATGAGTCGATTTTGTAGCGGCGATGGCATGAATGGGCCAAACTTTTAACTGATGGCATAAATGAGTCATTTCTGATAGTTCAATGGCATATTTGAGCATTGTTCCTTATGCTTATGATAGAATGCTAAGGGATCTCTCAAGCCTTTGTGGTTCGAGATGCCCGTCGCGGTAAGGGCCTCGGCTCTGCCCAGGCCTCAGCTCTCGACGCTATCATTGCAATGATTATGTTTTTTCTTAGAAATTCTTTTTATCTAAACTTCTAGAATATGTATAAATCATAAATCAGTTGTTTTGTATGGTCCTTCTAGTAGTATGCAAATCCAACTTCAAGAGAAGCTGATAAGCTGTTGTCTATGCTTAAACATAACAGAAGGCAAACAATGGATGTATGGGGAATGGTTACTAGTGAACGCCATCTTAATCGGTTTGAACCAGAGAGATTTGGTTTGGTTGTCACTGATTCACCTACATATAGAGGCAAAGGAGAGAAAGAGATTGAAGAGAGATTAGGGTTGAAAGTATAATTTCAAGATATGCATAAATTAGGCTAAACTAGGTAAATATAGTAACAATTAGGCCAAATATTGTTAACAAGATGCCCAACCAGTGTTTGACTGTAATTTTTCTAAATTTAACGTTCAGGGGAATTAGGGTGCAATACTTGAAAGGAAAGTAATTTTAAACCATTTCCAGTACATTAGATGTATTCTAACTTGAACATGAATTTGATTCAATTTGATGTAGTACGAGAAAACATGTTGAGTAACCCACAACATAACATTGAAAGAAATCATTCACACAAATCAATCAAGAACATCCCTTGGCATTGTAAGAACAAATTCATACCAAAACAAATTAATCAACATAAAAATCATAAAAAAACTTCTACTTCAGGTAATGCACGTCGAAATGAATTTAACACAACAGGGTTTTCAGTTTTGACTTTTTCACTAGCATCATCATAATTAAAAAAGGTCTCGATTAGCATTGTCTTTAGCATGGGAGAATTGGACAATAGAAGCTTGATAAGCTGCATTACACGGTCTGAGCCGGGTGCGCGGATTAGGTAGATTAAATAGATTTAGTAAGTTTCTAGTGAATCTATTTTTATTAGTGCGTGGATATTTTGTTTTAATATCTTTTAATAATTTACTTTTTGCGTAAGATATATTCATTAATTATTTTATCCTGTAGTAATTACAGAGTTACAAATTCTTGTATAATAATTTATCCTATCTGTACTATAATATATATCTAATTCTAGATTTTCAATGTTATTTATTATCTTGTGTTGTTCTTCTC
>NW_025894492.1:0-1283 GCF_002878395.1 Capsicum annuum
ATATTTTTTCATCTATTATAAATTCTTCTTTGTTTATTTTATTGTAAATAGTTCATGTTGGTATATATATTCTAAACCATCTATTTGTGATTCTAATTTTGATATTTCATCTTTTTATGTATTTATTGAGTTTTCACTAACTTCGGCAAATATATTATAATGTAGTCTTTCTATTCTTATTTTTAATTCTTTACATTTTTCAGAAATAATTTATTTTAGTTCTTTGTATTTTTGTACTTTATTTATTTAAACCATATTTATAATATCTTGGTGGATATCTAAATCTAATTTTATCATAATTAGGTGGTATGTGTCTCATTCTTCTAGATTTTAAATGGATTATTAATTTTGATTCAATATTAGATATTAAAGTAATTAGATAGGCTAATCTTTGTGGGTTTTCTTTGTTTTATTTAGATCTATATATTCTAAATAATTATTAATTAAGGATTCTTTAATCTTTCTAAAAGCTTCTCTATTTTTAATTGGTCTTCTCATAACTAATTCAATCCAATCTAAATTTCAAACATAAATTCAAACAAACATATATGCTACTGCTGTAATTTTTAAATAACTGTGCTCTGATACCATTAGTAGGGGGTGCGGATAAATGCGGATAACTAACTTGTAAAATAGATCTATTATATGTATAATAGAATCTATTTTTCTTTATGCGTGAATATTTCTTAAATTTTGTTTCAATATCTTTTAATGATTTATTCTTTCTGTATAGATCCGCACCCCATACAAATGGTATCTATTATATGGATTGAATTAGTTATGAGAAGACCATTTAAAAATAGAGAAGCTTGTTTCTGCTGCTTTTCCATATCTCCATTATTGCTTCTTATCTTGTATCTTCCAGCTGGCATACTTATCTTCTTGATTATTTTATTCTAGGTGGACTTCTGGGATAATATTATCTTCTCCATTACATCTCGAACATTGATGGTCCGGATATTTGTGTCCAATTATCTTGCAATGTCTTGTCAATAATTCGTCTGAAATAAATCCTCTCTTAATTGCTCTTGCAGTAGATTGTTTTTCTGGGTTATGTAATGTCATTATCCATTGCCTAACATCTTCCATATCTGCTTGTCGTAGTTCTTTTGAATTTGAATAAATCATCTGATGGTCTCTTGAATAATAGCTCCATATTGGATTTCCATTGGTATAATTATTTGCTAATTCTTGAATAATTATAGCTAGTCCAATGAGTCATTTATTTGCGTAGAAATCAGGTATCTCAATTCTGGGTATCTCTGGCTGTTGCATAATATCTT
>NW_025894493.1:0-1638 GCF_002878395.1 Capsicum annuum
GATAGAAATTGATTTGACTAAGAGGATAATTTTTCAATATAATGATAGCTTTTGTGAACCAAGGTTGATTAACAGCATGATCGGCTTATCCTTGGATCTGAGCTCATTTATGTTTGAATCCACAATCCATCGATACCCCAACTCTCACTGGATAGAGGTTATGGTGTTCGTGAAAATCACTTCCAAAAAAGAGGTAAGCACTGATCATTGGTTATTTCCAATCATTGCAGTTATTCCCCCCCCCCCCCTTTATATTAAAACTCATGTCTTGCATCTGTGTGCTCTGGGACGCCTGCTTCACTCTTAGTAACATGCTTGTACTGTCTAAAATCTATGAGTTTGTACTTGGTACTTGCATTATCATGGTTGTATATCAAAATAGTGGATTGAACTAGTTTAATACCGCCACTAACTATAGAGATAAGGTTATTAGAATAGTTGTGTATGCCTTATCTCTAGTAAACTTGAATCTAGCTATAATTTTATGCTATTCCTTGACTCTAAACTTGTTTTCATGCGTGTTTCATTGTCCATCTTATCTTTGATATACCTACCTTGTCTAGGTTAATGAAGCTTCTAGCTCTTTCTGGAACATCAGACAAACTATTAAATTGAAAGTTACCTACAAATTAAAATGAAAAGCTAAGTTAGATAAATAATTCGCGAGGGTGTTGCCTTCTCTCAGGAAATGCACCACCCTCACTTGATAATGCGTTCATAATGATTCTATTGAAATTGATAATCATAGTGACACTCCAAGGAATAGCTCAGATCCCATTGATAATTTGAACTATGTTCACGATTTTGACTCTACAATGATTTGTTTAACCCCTTTTCCTTACAGTAACTCAGAAATTCCTTAATAGCAATAGCTTCTGCCACCAAGCTTGTTGTATCCTGAATTCTAGCACCTTTACAAACCAATAAATTTTCTTCACAATCCCTAATGCAAAAAGTACCTGAACAGGGTCAGGGTTGCCCCTTGATACCCCATCGGTGTTACCTTTAAACCACCCTTGTTTAGGACACATCTATCTTACTAATCTGATATTAACTTTGGTATTGTGAACCTACAAAGAATTTATTATGTTGGACTAGCCTCTCCCTGCAATCTTTAATCAAAATACGATCTTAGCAAACTTGGATATGGTGTCATTGATATCTCACATTACTTCCTTTCTTGATAACCTTTACCATGAGGAATATTATTTCTGCTTTTTGAAAGAACCCATAAAATTAAAATAGGAACCACCTGGAATATAGTTTGTATTTTATAATTCCTTCTTATTTTCTTCACATTCTCACACTTTGCTTTAGGTTGAGTCTTTGAGTAATAATACCTGCCCAAAAATAGTGATTCTACACTCTCTGTACAACTTCACCTTTAAAAAAGGTGTTCAATAGTTTCACAAATAGGAATAATATAACAACCACAATTAGCATTAATATCAGACCTCTGCTTATACATTAGAGCAGCCACAGTAACTTTTCCTAGCCATATTCTCCAAGTAAGGAAAGAGTATTTAAAAAGTAGACCCTTACACCAAATAGCCTTTAGATCATCATTAGTGACAACTCTTGTCTAAGTAGTTCCCAAGCACTCTTGATTGAGAATTTTCCATTGCTCTTTTTAGTCCA
>NW_025894494.1:0-1092 GCF_002878395.1 Capsicum annuum
CATATATACTATCCTCACTTCTAATTCATAATCTATATAATCTATCTGCATATATTCTGTATTATCTATTTTTATTTCTGATATTTGTTTATTTTTAGGAATTTTAGGTAATTTACAATCTCTAGCTAAATGACCTATCTTTCCACAATTATAACAAGTACATTCTTTTATAGATTTCTTCTTTCTATATGGTCTTTTGTATTTATAATTTTTACATAATATCTTTTTCTCGGTTTCTTATATTTATATTTTGAATTTTTATATTTCTTATGTCTTTTTCTTTTCTTATAATATCTTTCTTCACATCCAAATTGGGGTGCTATTTTATTTTTGCAACATGCTAAATTTTTATTTCATCGTATAATATCTCTGCTGGTGCAGTATAACACTTTATATAAAATAGATTTCCTTTGGTTATCCTTTTGTAGGTGGTGAATATCTTGTGTAATTCTTCCATAGCTGTTAGTTCTTCTCCGTCTTGGGTGTATATGGTGTTTAATAATCCATAGTCAAAACAAGTTTTTACTAGGCTTGGGTTGGTTTTGGGTAGTGCTATTAGCTTGTTATATCCTTTAATTTTTGGGTTATATAATTTGTGTTTGGTCCTTTGATATTTGTAGCTCTGGGTTAAGGTTCAGAAAAGTTTGTACTCTATAGATATTTTCTATGTATTTTTGTGTTGTATAGTTGTAAACTTTTTTATCTTGGTTCAGGCTATCTCGGTATGTGGTGATTTATGGGGGTATAAACAAGGGGTCTTTTTGTGTTTTCGGTATAAATGGTTTCTCAAATATTTTATTCATATTCATGTTCTGGTATCTTGGTCGCCTAACTCATTTGCTTGTACCTGCAGAAGTAGATTGATAAATGTTATGGGTTTTATGGAGTGTCCCATCGTCTTCTTCTAGCTCTGGAACTTTAATGTCTTCCGATCTACATAGCTCTGCACACTGCTGAGTTAGCTGATTTGTAGCTATAGACTTCAGTTTATCTTCATTAGTCTTTAGCTTTTCTATCTCATTACCCATACTGTCCACTTTCATTGAAAGCGTAGTTAGGGTGTTGAGTATTTTTTCTAGAGTATCTTCTTCT
>NW_025894495.1:0-3770 GCF_002878395.1 Capsicum annuum
TGTGATAGTTTATATAATTTAAAAAACTCACTACGAGAAGAACAACACAAGATAATAAATAACATAGAAAATCTAGAATTAGATATACATTATAGCACAGATAGGATAAAATATTATACAGAAATTTGTAACTCTGCAATTACTACAGGATAAAATAATTAATGAATATATCTTACGAAAAAAGTAAATCATTAAAAGATATTAAAAAAAATTTTTAAAAATATCCACGCACAAATAAAAATAGATTCACTAGAAACCTATTAGAATCTATTATAATCTATTATACCTATTAAATCCGCGCACCCCCCTACAAATGGTATCAGGCATTAGTTAAAGACTTCACATACAAAGTTCTTTGACTTTGGTTAAAATAAACCAAAATGAGAATTACAACTTTGTGGCTTCGAGAGCCGAAATAAATAGAGTTTATAAGGACATTTTTCGACAAGAATTTTTCGTATTATATAGTATAATATCAAATCATGCGAAATATATAATTACCCTAAGATTCTACAGAAAACATACGAAATTTCATTTGTATGTTAAATCAAAATGTTATAGAGAGCAAACTCATAGCAAGTTATTATAAGTTTTTGATGATATTCTTGATATTTTGTCCGTTTCAATTTATGTCACGACATTATTTCATTATGATAATAATAATTTTTCTTTTTGGTTCGATATTCTATTGATTGAATCACGACAACATGATAAGTATAGTTCAATATGGTAAACATTGATTATGTCTCCATGCTCTAAAACAACCATTATTGAGGCCTATAATACATTCATGTCATTTTAGAACTCTGCATAAACTTTTTCCTTTTTTTTTTTTTGGATAAAAATTGTTTGGCCAATTTGATATCAAACTATTTAAACATTTCGCAATTGTCGTTTGGAAGAAGAGTTGATGCATTGGTACTTATAAAAGAAGCATGAGATAAAATTTATATATGGTCAAATACAATAAAGCAATCAATAACAAAGGAAGTTATGAGCCATTCTTAATTTTTATTTTACAAAATATCGAGCCAAAAAAAGAAAAAAGGTCTCATGTTAACATATCTAACATATCTAACATATATACCACTGCTATATTTTCTAAATAACTGGGCTTTGATACCATTTGTAGGGGGTGCGGACCTATGCGGGTAACTGTCTTATCAAATAGATTTATTATATGTATGATGAATCTATTTTTTCTTTGTACGTGGATACCTCTTAAATTTTGTTTCAATATCTTTTAATGATTTATTCTTTTCGTAAGATGTATTCATTAATTTGTATGGTTTATTATTTTATCCTGTAGTAATTGTAGAGTTACAGATTTCTGTATAATAATTTATCCTAATTGTACTGTATTGTATATCTAATTGTAGATTTTCAATGTTATTTATTATCTTATGTTGCTCTTCTCGTAGTGAGTTTTTTAAATTATATAAATTATCACATGTACTTTTTTCTAAATTTTTTAAGGTTTCTTCTATCCATATTAATTTTTCTTTTAGGTTCTCCATTATTTTTCTAATTCGGTTTTTATAACTAATTTCATTATTTAGATTATCTTGATTTTCTCTAGTTTTTCTAATATATTCTAACATCTCTTAATCTGAATAATATCCTTCTGGGTAATTATCTAGGTATAACTGTGCTATCCAATTCATGGTTTCAATTTCATAGTCTAATACTTTTTCTAATATTATTCTCTTAATATCTATAATTTCTATATCTCTAAGTATATATAAGATTAAAACTTTAAGATGATCTATTTTTTAAAATTGATTAAATATCTTATTATAATATTTTGTAGTTGTTTGTTTTAGCCTTAGTAGTTCTTGCATATTTTTATTAAGAAATTCTATATATTTTATCTCTTTAGTTTCCATGTATTTGTCTAAATTTAGTTTCATCTGTTTTTCTATTAACTGTATGTTGCTCATATCTTTTTCTAAAATTTCTATGTAATTTATCATGGTAAATATTTGTAAGAATAGTTAGGCAGGTATGGTATATAATTTACTCTAGTCATATAATATTTACCAAATGTTTTTTCTAATATGATTTTTCTTATATCTACTACTTTTATATCTTTAAGTGCATACAAAATACAACAACAACAAATCCAGTGTATTCCCACCTAGTGGGCGTATACAAAATAAGTATTTTAAATTTATCTACCATCACATCAGATAAATAATTGTTCATTTTCATAAAATTACTATTTTCAAAATATTCCCTTCAACCATGTACATAACAAAATATGGTCATCTTAGATTATTATATACTAGATTATTCTTAAATAACATGTTCTTCGGTCGCTATTAGCATGGTAATTTGGATACTTTTTTCCTTAAACAACGCCTCTACTCTGGTTACTCCCCGCCACGGCTTCTTGCCTTATTGGTTTCACCTTTTGGATGGCATAGTTCTTAGGGATTTTTCTCCGTTTTCACTTTGCTAATAAACTTCTTAACATATTATTCTTCGAATAATTCTACTATAAAGTAACTAATATGAATTTATTTTATCATATCATGATTGTTGGGAATTATGAAGTTAGCTATTCATAATCATAAATAAAAATACCTGTTCGGGTAGTTTTGTTATTTCTGAAATTTGTTCCTCCATAGCTTTTTCCATTGAAATATGTCTGTTTTTTAATTAACTGAACAAAATATTTGTTGTGGACTGGAGAGAGTATTGCTTCAACACATGAAGGCTTGCTTTGCAATGCCTTCGGTTTCTTCCATTTATAGAATGAAAATTTTTTACAAAGTCTTTAGACGTTTTCTAAAAAAAATCCTAAAACTAAGTATCATAGCCTTAAAGGCTAAAAGGCTAAAAAGTTAGTGCTATAGCCTTAAACTAAGTATCTTATTTATTGAAAATATAGTTATTTCTGTTTTATTTATCGAAAATACTACTAGTTCTATTGTATCTTCAGTATTTTTTATATTTTCTAACTTTTGTATAATTTTTTCACTTCCTTTTATCCAATCAGTTTTCTTTCTTATTTTATTATTAACTCTTTTTGCTCTCACTTTCTGTTTACATGGTGTTGTAAACCACCAGTCTGTTATATGTGGGTATAATTTATCTAAAAACGGCATTCCTAAAAGTATATCTTTTGATGTTAGTTCATAATTATAAATTTCTTCTATTGTTAATATCTTATCCCACACTTGTATTTTTACATTCTTAGCTTTATAAGTAATTAAGTTTCCTTCATTATTAAATCCTTTAACTATTATTGGTGTTTTTAATTTATCACATTTACTTTCTGGTAAGCAATTATATCTACATAAATTGGTTTCTGCTCCTGTATCTATTATGGGTGTATAATATCTACTGTAATATCCTTCTACTACTATCTTCATTAATACATATATTTTCATTTTATGTTAAGGCTCTTCTTAAG
The DNA here is from genome assembly GCF_002878395.1 of Capsicum annuum. Classification (NCBI taxonomy): domain Eukaryota; kingdom Viridiplantae; phylum Streptophyta; class Magnoliopsida; order Solanales; family Solanaceae; genus Capsicum; species Capsicum annuum. The sequence goes on from NW_025894495.1 coordinate 3,419, forward strand.
AATAATTTCTCTTTGTTATATGTTAATGTTAATTGCGTATTTTTTATATTATATGATTTTACTTGTTCTAGCCATTTTATTCCTAATATTATATCTGCTTTTTGCATTTCTTCCTTTACTTCAAATTCTATTTTTATTTTTCTAATTCCTATTATTATTTCTTTTTCTGCTATATTTTTACTTTTTATTAAACTTCTTGGTAGATCTGGGCACATATCATTATTAGTTTTTATTTCTTCATTTTTTACTAGATATTTTGCCATATAATTTTCTTCTTGTCCTGTATTTAAGAGTATTAAATATTCTTTTTCATTTATTTTTCCTGTTATGTAATATTGGTTTAAATTACTTA
>NW_025894496.1:0-4470 GCF_002878395.1 Capsicum annuum
GGTTGACCAGAGTACTTGGCAAGAATAGTGTTGCATTAGTCTAAGAGTTTTACATAACATATAAGGGAGAGCTGTAAAGACAGTATTTACAAGGGTAGCTGTGGAGAGGTGGTAACCCCATTACTTCGTTATTCATTTGGGGAGTATGGGTCAATATCTTCCCATGCATTATTCCAAATTCTTGTAAGGACCACACTATCAGCCTCTGGTGAATATGAGTGAGATGGAGTACCAATTGGAGAATATGAGAAAAATTACTCGAAAATAGCTAGGGATGGATGATAAGATGAGCCACTTCAGGTGGATAGCTGGTTTGATAGTGTTATATGGTGAAGATATAATTTGGGTAGTTGGAGGCCATGTAAGTGGTCTCCCAGAAGCTATATAAGAACATTCTCAACTTCGAGTCCAAAGTGTGGTGGATACTGGCCTGACACAGGTTATGCCCCACTATAGGGGACAACATATTTAGCCCAGTTTGGGAAACATTGATAGTCAGATTTATGGTAGGATATGAGTTTGATGTAGGAGAGTTCTTAGCTCGGGAGATGAGAGACCAATTTATAGGTGGAGAAATATTATTTCTTACTAATCTCTGTATGATTACGATGATGTTTTAGCAGTAGGGGTGCAAGAACTCTCGGGTATTTATGAGATTATAGAGTCCACAAACACCATAGACTTTGGACTGATCAGAGATGTATCCAACCCATTATTGTAACACCCCGATTCGTTGAACCGAAATGCTATACGGTACTCATGACCTCGAAGGACCACAAGCTAACCCATGACTGATATTTGTACCTGTATACTGCAAATCATGATTTAATAATGTAGAATACATAGAACTCTAAGGCCATAAGGTTCAAATAAATAAAATCATATGGGTGAAAATACCCAAAACAACTCAATCTAAAAGCTAAGTCTGAACGTAAATCTGAAAGCCTCTAAACTATCTGAATAGGGAGTTGAAGGAACATATCTCCAACTAACACCGTAAAACTGAACAGAAGGAATAAATAAATTTATAAAATCATATTGTCCTCAAATCAATGAGGACTCATTGTGTCTCTGCGACTGGAATGCTACCGCTACTGGTGGGCTGGAGCTCGTATCTCGAAACCTATGGTGTAAAATGAAAAGAAAGCACCATAGCGCAAATGCATCAGTACAATTGTAGTACTGAGTATACGAGAAAGGTAGGCTAAACATAAAGGGTTTCATGCATGAGCAACACTGACTGACTAATATGAATGTGGGAGTGCAAACACACAGATATAGAAACTGCGATCGTGAATATGTGATAGCATGACCTGTAAGCTAATAATGGTTTACTGATAACTGTCATGACTGATACTAAAACTGTGGGAAGTAGTGTTTAACCGACATGCCCTATGTATGCCGTTATGGCTAAGCTGGGGTCCAATCTCTGCCCCGACTGGAGGGGTGTCAATACCGTACCACGGGTAAAGACAGCCTCTGAGTGACCCTTATCTGGCGGGTACTCAATGAAAACAGTGGGAACCCTAAACTGGCGGGTTAATCTACCTCATAAAACCTAATCTAATGGGTTAAGATGTCTCAACCTACGTTGGCTACATAGTTCTGGAACATAAGGATGACTACTAAGAATCACACACTGAACTGGCGGGTGAGTTCCCATCCTTGGGTTCACTAGGTGCTAACCTCTACTCCTATCTGGAGGGACTGGACATAAATAATTGACTATGCATGACTTAATCTTACTGAATTCCGTTGACTGGAAGAATGTTACAGATATCTGACAACTGACTAAGATCATGAGGTTTTCCTGAGTCACATGACTGACTGAAGTCTATGGAATCATAGCTTGAGTTTGAATATCGTGAAACATGACATGGCTCCGGGAACACAGCTATAGTTTTTGGGTAGAAGTACCCCTAGGATTTGATAGGAGGAAACTGACACACATGACATAACTTGATCACAAGATTTGAGTCCACATTTCATAATATCATAAGTAAGGCTTTCATAATAAGAATGATTCTCAACAAACTATCACATGATCGGGAATGCACACAATATGTATATACTTGCATGGCTTAAATAACATGGTCATTCCATATCGCAACAATATCATGAGCATCTCGTACAACTTCTTCAATTCAAGACCATAGCACGGGGATCACGTTGAACATAAACTTAGAACATGGAATAGTCATTTAGGACTTATTATGTCATAAAAGCATGATTTCTATTTCCTTAGGTATTTTCACAAAAACCTTACATGCACATCTTAGGCATAGGTGGATTCATCAAGATTACAGATATTCAACCACCATTTTCATATATTTATACGTTAAATACCACCATATCCTCACAATAAATATACAAAGATCCCATCTTAGGCATCATCAAACTTTAACCACATGAACGTCAACCACCAACAACATAAACATCATAATACAAAATTTAAAAGATGGTTATTGAGCTTCATGGACGAAAGAAGTCCATGAATCAACTCACGCATACCATAGAAGGAAGAATCTTGATGATTGACGGAGGAATTACCTTGAAATCAGATCTTCAAGCTTAGTTACGCAACCCTAGTTGTTTTTCTCTTTTAGTGCTCTTGGATGATGATCTTTAAGATGATAATAGGGTTGTAAAATGTTTAGAAGCTATATATTTTGTAAGGTTAAGTTTAGGGACGTGTAAGGAGTGTTAAAAGACTTAATTACCCTTAAAATAACTCAAAATGGAGTGTTTTTGGCACCTGGAACTGACTTATCCAGTGCCCAAGTGATTGCCTAAGCTAGGTTGGGTGGCGCCTAACCAATCGCCTATGTTTGGTTGGGCGGCACCTAACCAATTGCCTATCCTTACTGTCTCTCACAAAAATGGACATAACTTTTCGCTCGGGTATTATATTAAGGCAAAATTGATAATTCGATTCTCTATAATTTGATGGGTCTAAATCAGCCAAAACACCACATTAACATGGAGTTATACTCATTCAAAGATGACCCTTGCAAAATCAAACACTAAAAATTGATGGATTGAAAAACTCTTTGTTTGTATTACCTTAAATGACTCATATGAACATGCTTAATGCATCATAAGATACGTTATCACTAGGATTTTCATTGTAAGTTATGTACTCAAGTATGAATCACAAGATAGGATATTTCATACATAGGAATACTTATTCACTTCCTAGATTAGAAACTTATGGGGTATTACAATATCTCCCCCTTGGGAACATTCGTCCTTGAATGAGAATTTACTGAGAAAGGATATAAGACATAGAGCCTGAACTAAACATGAAACACTGAAACCTGATCTCATAACTGATATGCTAAACATACTAAACTTGTGTATATCTGATGTACAGACAACTGACACATGAATGCATGACTGAGTATGAAACGGTTAATAGGTACCACGTTTATACTGGAAACATAAACGTGAAACTGAATAAGATTAAGAAGAACTATTACCTTGAGCTTGATCTGAATTGGTGGGGAAAAGGTGAGGATACTTGGTACGCATATCTGCTTGTGTTTCCCAAGTAGCTCCCTTATGATACTGATTTCGCGAAAGAACCTTGACTAGAGGGAATTTTTTGTTCCTCAATCTATGAGTCTGATAATCTAAGATTTCGATTGGAATCTCTTTATTAGAGAGGTTGTTCTTAATGTTGATGCTCTGAATAGGGACAACAACTGCTGGGTCACCTATGCACTTCTTTAGCAAAGAGACATAGAAGACTGGATGGACTGAGGCTAGATCTGAAGGCAACTCAAGCTCATAAGCTACTTTGCCCAAGCGATAAAGAATTCTGAAGGGACCAACATATCGAAGACTGAGTTTCCCTTTCTTTTCAAACCTCTTCACTCCCTTAATGGGAGAGATATTAAGATAGATATAGTCATTGACCTCGAACTCGAGATCCTTTCTAAAAACATCTGCGTAGGACTTATGTCGGCTCTGAGCAGCCCAAAGTCTTTCTCTGATCAATTGAACTTTCTCTAAGGCATCAAATACTATGTCAGGACCTATGATTGAGGCCTCACTAACTTTAAACCAACCAATCAGAGATCTACATCTCCTACCATAGAGAAATTCGAATGAAGCCATCTGAATACTAAAATGATAGCTATTGTTGTATGCAAACTCAATCAAAGGCAAGTGGTCATCCCAACTTCCCTTGAAGTCAATTGCACATGCCCTTAGTATATATTCAAGAGTCTGAATGGTCCTCTCTGCTTGACCATCTTTCTGAGGATGAAATGCTGTGCTGAGATGGACTTAGGTACCGAGACCATTTTGGAATGCTTTCCAAAAGTGAGAAGTAAACTGGGTACCTCTATGTGAGATGATAGATAGTGGAACACTGTGTAACCTGACTAAATCCCTAATATAGAGTTTGGCATAATCCTCAGTGGAATAAGAAGTACGAACAGGAAGGAAATAAGCTGACTTGGTCAT
>NW_025894497.1:0-1764 GCF_002878395.1 Capsicum annuum
AATTTTTTTGTATTCCATATTGAACACACCCGTAGCATACACAAAAGATGTATTTATACTTTGTACTTCTCGTTGCTGGTCATGTTTCAAAAACATCAAAAGGAATGAAATTTGTTACTGTAACAAATAAATTCGATTCGATCTACTCTTGTATTGATTTTTGTTGGTTTTTTTTAAAAAGATGGGGCAACGAAAAGGGGTTTAAAATGGCTCTCAATGGATTGAATAACTTTCAATAGCTTTCAATAGTATTCAATGATTTTATTGAGCATCAAGGGGCTTTAAATAGCCACCTTACAATATAAAATCAACAACATTCAAAATTTAAACTCACTAAAATGTCTCAACAAATCAAACAACCTAACTTAAATTCAAAATTCAAATTCATCCTAAATTAACTAACTTATTTTGCTAAAAAATAGTACAGTAACTTAAGCAATTTTCAACACTCCGCTTTTGCTTTAGTTACTGTGATTTAAAAACTGCTCCTCCTCAATTTTTGCTCTGACAGTGGATGCTGAATATTTCAATTTTTTTTGAACTTGCACATCTTTTTGATGTTTATCCTTCTTTTTTTTTTCTTTTTCTTCTTTTGATTCTTTGCTGAAAAACCATCAACAATCTTGTGTTGTTTGAAAATACTTTCATAGACTTTGCAAAATATTGTAAGGATCTTTCATTCATCAAAACACCATATAAAGCATAGGTTTCAAGATATGATTTCTTCACAGAAAAAATTTGATCATTTTTGTCTATGAAAATTTTTGGAACATTCAAAGAGAGACTGCTGTTTGACATCTTTTTGGTTTAAAAATAGCTCTACGCTTTGAAAATAAGCACGGGTTGAAAATAGTAGCCCTGACGGGTTAAAATGGGTAGCCCTGATGGGTTAAAAAATGATGTGGTAGCGCTTTGGAATAATTCACAGATCCCGTAAGATCAATGAAGCTCTTGATACCACTGTTGGTTTTTTTAAAGAAAGATAGAACAGCGAAAAGGGGGTTAAAATGGGTCTCAATGGATTGTATAACTTTTAATAGCTTTCAATAGTATTCAATGATTTTATTGAGCATCAAGGGGCTTTAAATAGCCACCTTACAATAGAAAAATCAGCAGCATTCAAAATTTAAACTCACTAAAATGTCTCAACAAATCAAACAACCTAACTTAAATTCAAAATTCAAATTCATCCTAAATTAACTAACTTATTTTGCTAAAAACTAGTGCAGTAACTTAAGCAATTTTCAACAATTTTGTTAAAATTCACATGAATTTAACAACTTAATATATTTACATGACATAATTTGTGACAAATTAGCAGGAAGAAAATTATTTTATAAACAATTATTGATAAATTTAACATTTATAATAATTAAACATATTTTAGCAAACATACTAGTTACGATACAGTACCATACCGCAAACCAACTAATAAAACTATTATTAAACAATAGTGGACGATACAGTCTATCCAAACATTTTCTTCATGGCAAGCCACCATCCAAACCAAGTGTTAGGAAATTTATTTAGATTAATTAGTTGATACAAATAGTCAAGATAAATTACAAAAATAAACAAGGGTTGAAAAAGTGGGCTTTCGGGCCTATTTTTGGATTCTATCCAACTTTGAGCTGCAGATTTTATGGACTTAGAATCCATTTTAACCCACGATGTATCAGCTGTATATCACAACTTTATTTCATTCATTTTTCTGTACATTAGATGTATATGTGACTATATTTCAGTCATATGTACACGTCTTTA
>NW_025894498.1:0-1014 GCF_002878395.1 Capsicum annuum
ACAAGGCCCCCAGTAGACCCAAAACTACTAAATGATAAATTAACTGATAGACATCAGGCCTTCCGAAATATAGAAGGCTTACCACTTGATTCTGCAAATCTGATGGAAGAGATCTACTGGTTATCTAGACCCCTAGACTGTGCCTCCAAACCTAGGAGGGAAGGGGGTCAATACAAAAGTACTGGTACGCAGAGAAATCAAAACAAAATAAATATTTTTACAAAATATAAGTGAGAGCCATTATAAAGCAGTTTCGTATCAAATTATTTGAAAACATATGGGCATAATGCAATAGTTTTTCAACAACAATGCTATGTAGCTGAGCTAGGTGGAATACCCTACAAATCACATTTACACTGTCAAACCTCGGTTGCCGCCGAGATTAGAGTACAAGTGAGGGAAAGACACACAAGATCACGTAGCAGGGTGTCTCGACCCAATAAAGTATGGTAGTGCACAAGATCACAAAGCAGGGATCCTAACCATAGTCCCAATTTGGGAATGACATAAAGTCAGGTACACAAGATCACAAAGCATGGTACCAAGTTCCTATGTCGGTAAACACGGTTTCCAGCGATGAGCCCTTACACTCAAACGCCTTCTTCGAGCATCCACCTATCTCGTGTAAAATAAATGCATTCAACTTCATATAATGCAACCACATATCATATTCTGTAGGGTATCGTCATACCCGACTTGCAAGCCAGCAATATCACATCATTACTTCATGCAACCATTATATTCATCATATTTCAACATAATAACCCACTCCTTGCAAGTCAAAACTCATAATCATTTTCGAAATATCTCATGTCATGCTTGTCGAGATGATTTTAAACATTTCACATCATATGAGAATTTAATACAAAATCATATCAAGAGAGCGATTTCATATAATTCATGCTCTCAAGTTAACATCTTTTCGGAATACATGCATATACGTATGTCATATATCAAACCACTTCGAGAATAGGCCTAAAGAACAAATCAATATCACAAAAAGTTTAAAACATA
>NW_025894499.1:0-1159 GCF_002878395.1 Capsicum annuum
CCTATCGTTCAAGTTTTAGTGAGCGTCAAAACTTGGGTCAACTTCAATCGACCATAACTCATTGTATATGATGAACTGAGTGGTTTACTATATATCAAATAAAATCTCTTTGAATTAGCTTTCCAACGATACCAATTTCGCCTAAATCCGATATCGGAGCAAAGGGTCATGCCTATTTTACTCTAGCATATCAGGCTGGAAACAGTGTGACGACATTCGTGATAGCTTATCACAATTGTGACGCCCTATCACGAAGGTTGTCATCCTTAGGCAGAAATCAACTCCTAAATGACGATATTTGTGATAGCTTATCACATTTGTGACGCCCTATCACGAAGGTCGTCAGCCTTAGGCAGAAACCAGCTCCCAAGTGACGACATTTGTGATAACTTATCACAAATCTGATGACATTTTTGACGACTTATCACAAATTTGACGGCTTATCAGCCTTAGTCGTCAGCTATGATTTTCAGCAACTGAGAAATTATTTCATAAGGGTATTTTAGTCTTTTCCTTCACCTTCCACGACTTATAACCCTAAAGAGGCATAATTTTTTCCATTTTTCTTCAGTTAAGCATCTTATAAACCCTCTCTTACACTCTCAACCACAAGATTAGGGTTTCCATCAAACTCATCTCTCAAAAGCAAGATTCAAGCCTTTTTTCAAGATAATCAAGAATTAAGTTTCCCAATCCAAGAACTCTCCAGCAAATCATCAAGGTTTCCTTTCTAAGGTATGCATGTATTCATTCATGGACTCCTTTCGTCCATGAAGTTCAAGAACCTTTTTTTTTCTAAAACTATATATTATGGTTTTCATGTTATGAATGGATTGTTGATCATGTTTATGTGTTGAATGATGCCAAGATAGAATCTTTATGTGTTATTATAAATCTATGGCTTCATATGAGTTGAAAATATGTAAGTTTGATTATTTATGATGAGAAATTGTATGATTTACACCTATGCCTAAGCTGTGCATGTAAGGTGTTTGATAAAATACCTAAGAGACTAGAAATAATGCATTATAGCCAAATTGTGACTAAGTGAAAGATTCATGATAGACCTCTATGATTTAATGTCATCCATGTTGATAATGTGTCTTGTGAACACTGTTGGATTACTCATGAACTAGTCTTATGGAATTATTCTATGCTT
>NW_025894500.1:0-1176 GCF_002878395.1 Capsicum annuum
CACTAATCGAAAAAAAATAATTTCATATTTTTAACACACAAAAAAATGTAAATTTTTAAATAATAGCTTACTTGATCGACGGAAATTATACCTTTCACTATTTTGGAGTAGAGGAAAATTGAAAAGTATATTTTTTTTTTTTAGAGAGAAATCGAATAATTAAGGGTAGAAATGAGTTATTTTTTAATATAGGATAAATATAAGGGAAGTAAATGGTATTATCCACATGGATAGCCACATCAACATTTTTTATCCACGTGTCCACACGTGTATTACACGCAGTGGACAGTGGACCGAAAAGAGTGGCGTGATAGACTAAAAGAACAAGTTCGGGACAACTTAGAATTAGTAAAAGTTCAAGTATATCATGAATAAAATGTGACAAGTTCAAAGGGTAATTGATACTTCTCTCTATATATATGAGTATATACTTTGAAGAATTATCATATACTTTAAAAGAACCCTTCAAACATATCTACTTCAAAGGGGCATTGGGTCGCCATGCCCCTAGGTTGTTTTTTCTTTACTTTGGTTATCATATTATTTTGTTGTTATAACTGGCCTTTTTCTGAATGTGATGCAATGACTTTTCTATTACTATATCATATTATGTGGAAAAAATGGTCAAAAGCCCCCCTAACATTTACCCAAAATCTCAACTACACACTTATACTTTGCTGAGGTACTATGATCCCCCTGAACTATTTTAAAGTTGAATTATTACCCCCTGAAATATTTTAAAGTTGAATTATTACCCCCTAAATTATTTTAAAGTGGAATTATTACCCCCTCGAAAACTGACAACCAGTCATTTTGGCATGTGGTGTGATGCATGCGCTGCCACGTCATTTTCTTTTTTTTTTTTACTCTAAAAAGGTTAATTATTTAACATTATTATTTTCTTTTTTCTTTCCTTTTCCCATTTTGCTCCATTTTCTTCTTCAACCCAATTTCATCTTCTTGGATAAAAAATAGATTTCTTGAGGAAAGAAATGACGGATTAATGAAGTTCTTGAATGGCGGGTTAATGAAGTTCTTGAATGGCAGATTAATGAAGTTTTTGAATGGCGGATTAAAGAAGTTCTTCAACCCAATTTCATCACTTTTGCTCAAGATCGCCATTAATGGTGAATTCTTCCCCATTGTGAAAATTCAAAGCTTTGAGCTCACCATTAA
>NW_025894501.1:0-1936 GCF_002878395.1 Capsicum annuum
AAACACAAATATGAACCTAAACAAGCTATTTGACAAACCATATATACCAAATACATCAAAAGATCCCATGTTTATACCCCCACAAATTACCACATACCGAGATAGTTTAAACTTAGACAAAAAGACTTACAACTACACAGCCCGGACATATATAGAAAATATCTACAATGTACAAACCTTTTTAAATACTAACCCCAGAGCTATAAACATCCAAGAACCAGATACAAACTATATAACCCAAAGGTTGACCGGATATAATAAGCTAATTGCTTTACCTAAAACCAAACCAAGTCTAGTTAAAACTTGCTATGAATATGGACTACTCAGTACTGTATATACCTCTGACGGAAATGAGATATCCACTATAACGGAAATATATGGAGCATTTAGCATTTTTAAAAGAATAATCAAAGGTACCCCATTTTTTATAAAAATTTACACGGCACCAGCAGAGATATTATATGCTGAAGTTAAAAAACCCATACAAGTTGTAAAGATAGGAATGACACGAGACATGATTATACGACAAGATATTATTCCACAACCAGAAATACCTAGAATTGAGATACCGAAATTTTATGTGAATAAGAGGATTATCGGACTATCTACAATTTTGCAAGAGCTAGCGAACACATACTGTAACCAAAATCCCATATGGAGTTATTATTCAAGAAAACATGTACTAATATATTCAAATTCAAAGGAATTACGAGAAACAGATATGAAAACTATCAGGCAATAGATTTTGACATTACTCAAACCAGAGACAGAACCTATCGCCAGAGCTATCAGAGAAAAAATTATTTCAGAAGAATTATTAACCAGATATTGCAAGACAATTGGACATAAATATCCAGATCATAAATGTTCAAAATGTAATGGAGGAGATAATGATATCCCAGAAGTTCAGCTAGAATAGAAGAAAAATCAACCAAGTAGATAAGAAAGCCAGCTAGAAGATACAAGATAAGAAGCAATAATGGAGATATGGAAAAGCAGCAGATACGACAAAGAGAAGATATCAACGGAGTAATAATAGAAGACAAGCTATTAAATTGTGAAAGCGACATGTAAACTTTCACAATTTGCTTTATGTAAAATATTGAAAACTTTTGTATAGGCTAAACTTTTAGGCTTTAGGCTTTTTGACTATTATTAGTCTAGGCATTAATAATTTTTGTCTTGTTAGGAGACTTTTTTGTAGACTAATTTTAGAAACGTGAATAATCTTGTAAAGATTCAGCTATAAATAAGATAAACCGAAGGCATTGCAAAGCAAGCCTTCATGTGTTGAAGCAAAAACTCTCTCTATTCCACAACAAATATTTTGCTTAGTTATTAAAAAACAGATTTATTTCAATGGAAAAAGCTATGGAGGAACAAACCTTAGAAATATCAAACCTACCCGAACATGTATATTTATTTATGATTATGAATAGCTAAATTCATAATTCCCAACAATCATGGTATGATAAAATAAATTAATGTTAGTTACTTTATAGTAGAATTATTCGAAGAATAATATGTTAAGAAGTTTATTAGCAAAGTGGAAAAGGAGAAAAATCTCTAAGAACTATGCCATCCTAAAGGTGAAACCAATGAGGCAAGAAGCCGTGGTGGGGAGTAACCAGAGTAGAGGCGCTGTTTAAGGGAAAAATATCCAAATTACCATGCTAATAGTGACCGAAGAATATGTTATTTAAGAATAATCTAGTATATAATAATCTAAGATGACCATATTTTGTTATGTACATGATTGAAGGGAATATTTTGAAAATAGCAATTTTATGAAAATGAATAATTATTTCTCTGATGTAATGGTAGATAAATTTAAAATACTTATTTTGTATGCACTTAAGGATATAAAAGTAGTAGATATAAAAAAAATTATATTAGAAAAAACATTTGGTAAATATTATATGACTAAAATAAATTA
>NW_025894502.1:0-1116 GCF_002878395.1 Capsicum annuum
TATATATATATATATATATATATATATCGCTCATAAACAATGTGTTAATCAAATTAATTATCGATTATTTCTGTTATGTTAATTTGCGTGTATCTACATTATATTGACACAAAATAGTATATCTATTTTGATCACTACACGAGATATATGTATATATAAATATATTCAATTGCCTTGCAACATTCAAAGACGTACTATATACATCACATACCCGATTTCAATACCCCATAATAATATACAACGTATTTCACAGAAACTCAGTTGAATTATCGGTTGGCTTAACTAATATCATTAATATACCTTCACTATATAATATGTATATACTATATATATATATATATTTATGTATATATATATATATGTATGTATATATGTATATCTATGTATGTATATGTATATATATGTATGTATATATGTATGTATATATATATATATATATATACATACACACACATATATATATACACATTATCGACTATATCAATACGTACTATATACATCACATATGTACACGAGTATATATCTTATCCAATAATATAATGCGACGTATTTCATATACTATTATGTACATCACATACCCGATTTTACTATGCTATTGTATTTCACATATACTCAAATAAATTATCGGTTGATTTACCTTATGTCATTAATATACCATCTCTATATAATATGTATATGTTATATATATACATATACATACACACATATATACACACTATCGACTATATCAAGTTCAAAATATGTACTATATATATCACATACGTATACAAGTATATTATCCAATAATATAATGCGATGTGTTTCTTATACATACTTAGATTAGTGATCTATTAATTATATTGGATTAACTTAATGTATTAGGTTTTGATTATATTTATAATTAACTAGGTGTTACTTAAAATTATTTATTTTTAATTTTTTTTACTTCAAAAACCGACCACAAGTGATCGGTTTTATAAAAGTTCTTTTAATTATTTTCTACAAAAACCGACCAAATGTGGTCGGTTTTGTAAAATTATTTTTTAATAATTTTTTATTAAAAATAAATAAAAAAATTATTTCAAAAAATCGACCACTTATATATATTTTTAAAATTATTTTTTTCAAAGAAGAGCG
>NW_025894503.1:0-1106 GCF_002878395.1 Capsicum annuum
GGGCATTATTAGGCCAAATCGGTGAGCTATAGCCCATGGTTTTGGGGGTGGACCCAGGATCCGGGCGTGCTGTAGGCCAAAAATCGACCAAGGCATGCCAGGGAAATTGGGAATTGTCCTAGTATGGTCCGTTTAATTTTTCATGGCTATTTGGGTGGACAAATGGGCAAAACGCCACAAATGGGGCATTTTCGGGCCAAATCGGTGTGCTATAGCCCACAGTTTTGGCGGTGGGCCCGGGGTTCAGGCATGCTATGGCCCAAAAATTGATCGGAGCGAGCCAGGGAGGTTGGGGATTGTCCCAGTGTTATCTATTTAATTTTTCATGGCTATTTGGTTGGTCAACCAGGCAAAAAGCCGCGAAAGGCGCATTTGTGAGCAAAATCGGTGGGCTATTACCCATGATTTTCAGGGTGGGCCCGGGGTACGAGTATGCTATAGGCTAAAAATCAATTGAGGCATGCAAGGGAGTATGGGGATCATCATAGTGTGTTCTATTCAATTTTTCATGGCCATTTGGGTGGACAAACGAGCGAAATGGCACAAACGGGGGATTTTTGGGCAAAATCGTTGTGCTATAACCCATAGTTTTGGGGGTCGGCCCAGGGTCTAAGCATGCTGTGGGGTGAAAATCAATCAGAGCATGCCAGGGAGGTTGGGGATTATCCCATCGTGGTCCGTTTTATTTTCGTGGCTATTTGGATGGATAATTGGGCAAAACGGCACTAACAGGGCATTTTTGGGACAAATCAATGTGCTGTAGCCTACAGTTTTGGGGGTGGGCCTGAGGTCCGAGCGTGCTGTGAGCTAAAAATTGACCGGGGTATGCTAGGGAGGTTTAGGATCATCCCAGTATGGTCCTTTTAATTTTACATTGCCATTTCGGTTGACAAATGGGCAAAACGGGGCGAACTGGGCATTTTCAGGTCAAATCGATGTGCTTTAGCCCACGGTTTTGGGGGTGGACCAGGGGTCCAACCGTGGTGTGGGTAAAGAATTGATAAGGCATGCCAGGGAGGTTAGGGATAGTCCCAGCATGGTCCGTTTAGTTTTTTGCTGCCATTTGTGTGGACCAACGGGCGAAATGGCGTGAATGGGCAATTTTT
>NW_025894504.1:0-1238 GCF_002878395.1 Capsicum annuum
TACAAGCAAACTAGTGCTTACATCTATCCACTTCTTTGTTTTACCAAAAGAATTTTGCAAAAATTCTTTGGATGTCTTTGAAAACACTCTTGGGGGAATAAGTGCCGAAATCACATAATGGTGACACTTTAAAGAACACTCTTTAATAAAATTTATTTTCCACCATAATATAGTAATCTCCCTTTCCGAGCTCGAAGTTTATGTTTAATCTTATCTACTAACTCTACAAAATCCTTAATTACCTTTCCCCATCCCTATAATCTACTTCATTTGCTATAAAGTGCCAACTTTGGTGTTTTTATGCTTATAAAAGAAGCTTTTCTCCTTATTTACTTTCTGCCCTGATTCCTTCTTATATTTCTTCAACACAAACATAGTTTTCTTCATTGAATGGACATTATAAGAAGTAAACATGATAGTGTCATCAGCATATGCCAAATGATTTATTTTAGAGCTCCACCTAGGTAACCCATATCAAACATAAGCATCATACTTAAAGAGATGATTTAAAGTCCTAGTCATGACCTCAACAGTCAATATAAAAGGAGCAGGTGATAAAGGGTCCCCCTATTTCACTCCCCTAATAAAATGAAAAAAACTTGTCTATTGAGAAGCATTGAGTAATAATTATTAGAGATAAGTCTCCAAATTGCGTCAACCTCCTTATCGGAGAAACCCATTCTTTTGAGATCTTTTATCAAAAAATACCACGAAACTATATCATATGCCTTAACCATGTTCAATTTCAACACAACATTAGAGGATTTTCCTTTTTCCCTATATTAGAAATTTATTTTCGTGCCAGAAACATATTTTCTACAATGCTTCGCCCCTTGACAAAGCCTAATTGATTGGGATATATCTAGAAAGAATGTCTTCTAACCTATCATGAAGAATGCTGGAAAGAATCTTAGTCACAAAATTACAAAACTAATGGGTCTCAAATTCGAAAAGGAGAATACTTTCCTTTTAGGGAATGAGAACCAAGTTAGCATGTGTGATTGATTCTGGAAGGGTATTTATTACCTTCAAAGAAGCTCACCACCATTCTAACGATATCATTTCCAACTTATCCCAACAAGGATGATTGAAACTTGCTAATATACATCCCTGCACTATCAACATTAAGGCTGAAAATAATTTTTTTTAATTTCAGCATCAACTGGTATAGTCTCCATCATTTCATTATCATCTTCTACAACCATCTTCAGGATGAAATTAAGAAGAGGAAATTCTGT
>NW_025894505.1:0-1850 GCF_002878395.1 Capsicum annuum
TTTTTGGACCAAATTGGTATGCTATAGCCCATGGTTTTGGGGGTGGGCCCAGGGTCCAAGCGTGCTATGGGCCAAAAATTGACCAGGGCTCGCCAGGAGGTTGGGTATCATCCCAGTATGGTCCGTTTAATTTTTTGTGTCTATTTGGGTAGACAAACGGGCAAAACGGCGCAAACGAAGCATTTTTGGGCTAAATCGGTGTGCTATTGTCGACGATTTTAGGGAAGGCCCGGGGTCTGGGCGTGATGTGGGTCAAAAATTGACCGGGACTTTCCAAGGAACTTTAGGAACGTCCTAGTGTGGCCCTTTTAATCTTTCGTGGCCATTTGGGTGGACAAACGGGCGAAACAGCGCGTACGGGGTATTTTTGGGTCAAATCAGTGTGCTATAGATGATGATTTTGGGGGTGGGCCCTGGGTCTGGGTATGCTATGAGCTAAAAATTGACCGAGGTATGCCAGGGAGGTTGGGTATAGTCAAGTGTGGTTAGTTTAATTTTTCATGGCTATTTGGGTTGATAAACGAGCGAAATGGCGTGATTGAGGCATTTTCGGGCCAAATCGGTGTGCTATAACCCATGGTTTCATGGGTGGACTCGGGGTCCAAAAAACAACCGGGACATGATAGGGAAGTTAGGGATCATCCCAGTGTGGTTTGTTTAATATTTCATGGCCATTTGGGTTGACAAACGGACAAAACTATGTGAACAGGGCATTTTTGTGCCAAATTGGTGAGCAATAGCCCACGGTTTTAGGGGTGGGCCCGAGGTCTGGGCGTCCTGTGGGTAAAAAATCAATTGAGGCATGCAAGGGAGGTTGAGTATCATCCCAGTGTGGTACATTTATTTTTTTGACCATTTGGGTGAACAAACGGGTGAAATAGGGCATTTTCAACAAAATCGGTATGCTATAGCCGATAAATTTTGGGGTGGGCCCGGGGTCTAAGCGTGATGTGGGTCTAAAATCAATCGAAGCATGCCAGGAAGGTTGGGTATCATCCCAGTATGGTCCGTTTAAATTTTTGTGGCCATTTGGGTGGACAAATGGGCAAAACGAAGCAAATGGGGAATTTTCGGGATAAATCGATGTGTTATAGCCCACGGTTTTGGGGTTGGGCCCGAGGTCTGGGCGTGTATTAGACCAAAAATCAACTGGGGCATGGAAGGGAGGTTGGGGATCATCCCAGTATGGTCCGTTTAAATTTTTGTGGCCATTTGGGTGCAGAAATAAGCGCAACGGCGCGAACGGGGCATTTTCGGGCCAAATCGATGTGCTATAGCCCATGGTTTCGAGGGTGGGGTCAGGTGTGCTGTGGGTCAAAAATCAACAGGGGCATTCCAGAGAGGTTGGATATTATCTCAGTATGATCTGTTTAATTTTTTGTGGCTATTTGGATGGATAAATGGGCAAAACGATGCAAACAGGGAGTTTATAGCCCAAATCGATGTGCTATAGTCCACGATTTTAGGGGTGGGCTTGGTGTTCGGGCATGCTGTGGGTCAAAAATGGACCGAGGCATGCCAGGGAAGTTCGGGATCATCCCTGTATGGTCTGTTTAATTTTTCGTGGAAATTTAACTGGACAAATGAGCGAAACGTAGCGAATAAGGCATTTTTGGGCCAAATCATTGCCAGTGTGGTTTGTTTAATATATTTTGGCTATTTAGGTGGACAAGCGGGTGAAACGGCATGAACGAGACATTTTTGAGTTAAATCAGTGTGTTAAAGCCCACGGTTATGTGGGAGGGCCAGGATTAAGGCGTGTTGTGAGCCAAAAATTGACCGAGGCATGCCAAGGAGGTTAAGGATCATTCCAGTGCGATATGTTTAATTTTTCGCGACCATTTGGGTGG
>NW_025894506.1:0-4922 GCF_002878395.1 Capsicum annuum
AAGTCTTGTACGAAAGTCTTCAGAAGACAATCACAAATAAAAAAGTTTTAAGCAATGACTACACATAATTACGACATCAACAACCTCACCAGATTCACTCCTCGTGTAAAAGAAAAGGCAAAAATATTTTCATTTGCATTCGCATGTTATTTATTTAACAAACCAAACAAAGATGAATTAAATGCTAGATTTAGTTCATCTTTGTTTGGTTTGTTAAATAAATAACATGCGAATGCAAATGAAAATATTTTTGCCTTTTCTTTTACACGAGGAGTGAATCTGGTGAGGTTGTTGATGTCGTAATTATGTGTAGTCATTGCTTAAAACTTTTTTATTTGTGATTGTCTTCTGAAGACTTTCGTACAAGACTTCCTTGATGTTGAGAGATTACTAATAATGTCTTCTGAAGACTTTCGCTCTGGCAATAATTCCACTGACGGTGTAAACTTTCACATCGAAGATATCTTGTCATCAACAAAAATTCTTGCTGTAGAGAACGTCTTGAGAAGTCATGACTAGGAATCTCACACTATCAGTTGATATTGAGAGATTATTGATGATGCCATTTGAAGACTTTCCAAGGACAAGCATTTCTGGAGATGGTGTAGACCTTTGCATAGCAGATATCTTGTCATCTATAATTAGAGAAGAGTGATCAGCAGAAAGGCTGAGAGATTTAGCTCGTTTGATTTGTACACTAACTCTGTCAAATTTTTTTGATAGGGTAATGAGCCTATAGTTATGTAACTTTTGATAGTCTTGGTAGAGTCGGTTTAGATCACACGCTACGTAACTCCTTATTCATTAATTTATCAAATTGGTTGAGCAAGCTGCATTGAGAAACACTCGATAAAAGTGTGTCGTTCAATTGTTGGGACCACATCTTCAATGTACATCAACACATTTTGACCTAAAACAAACACAACGACCCTCTGTGTATCCTTTAAGGCTTTTAAAAAAGTGTTCTAAAGGCCTTCTTCAATGCCACAACTTTGAAGGCATTGTTCCTGATCAAGCTCACAAGAGATCAGGAACTCTATACCAACTTTGAAGATGGCAACGACTAGCTTGAATACAAAATTAGTAAGCTGGAGGCAAGCTTAAAAATTATCAAAAGTCACAAACTAGAGCAAGCCTCTGATCTTCTCCAAGAAATGTTGAAAGCATGCTAAAGCTATAAAACACAATCAATTATGACCATATTGCTATCGAAGTAATGATACTTAATTTGTCTTTCAATCACGTTTGTGGTTCCGATCAGGTCAACAACAGTGGAATCAGAACCACAAATAAGAAAGCATAGGATGCAATTTAAAATTCAGAAATTGTCGCTTTCGCTTAGATTCCTTATTTTAACTGCAGTTGCTATTGACGGAAGTTTTCTAGACTTACTATAACCCTCGATGCCCTCAACGCTGTTTTCTTCGTCTTCTGCTATTTTCTATCTAGGTGATAATTTCAACCACGCTACCTAGTTTCAGCTCCTAAGAAAAGTGTTCATCTGCATTATTTTTCTTTCAGAGAGACAACAGACGAATTTACATTACCGGATACACTTTTATATTTGCACTTGATTCAGATTTCTCATGTTTTAAGATAATTCAATCGGCCAGATTCATTAGAAGTTACTTTCTACCCTATGTCTCATCTTCAATTAGCTCTCAGATGATATAGTCTTTCATCAACTCCCCTTCGCTCGCAGGCATTCTCCTTCAGCTCCTTCTGGCATATAATCATCTTCTCGATCAACCCTTTCATATAAATTTGGGTCAGGGGAATTTCTATTGTTTTTTCATTCTTGTTTGATGCAGTGCAAGGCTTCGAAGATCTTCTCAGAGTCCAATGCACTCTTGAAGATCTTCTCAGTGTCCAATGCACTCTTAAAGTTAAGTCCAATCACTATTGATTCTCTGCAATGACACCAAATATTGATCTCTTCTTAAAACTTGACACGCATAAACACCAACAACAACCATCAGTAATTCGTAATAGGGTATTTGCACCATTTTCATGAGGCCCTCAGCCTTATCAATTCGAACCCATCAAACTTAACTGTATAATGCAGGATCTTGTTTGAATGATCAGTGCCTAATGGGTTAAAAACTACATTCATAAAAATATTATACTTTTTGTGTGTTGTCCCGGTGACCTTATCAGTAATATTTCTTAACTCACACACATATGATAGTGGATCCATTTACACGCACCTTATTCTTCCTAGCCCATCTATGGCTTAAATTGAATAAACAGATGACTAGTAAGTTGCAACAGACGTCACATCTATTGGAAAAGCAAACTGATATATCCATCTGTTGCAACAGATTGTCAATATGTTGTAAGTTATCTGACAAATGAAATATATTTTGCAATAGATTACCCATCTGTTAGATTTATTTTAAAGTAATTTTCTTTTCTTTTCGAAATATAATAAAAAAGATAAAATGTTGTATTTAGATTCATTTTTTTTTAATTTACATATACGAAAAGTCACCAGTTTTATTTAATTAAGGGATATGAACAGTCGTGGCTTTTTGTTTGACTAACCCTTTCCAATTCAATCATTTATAAATAGGTCCCTCCTTACTTGTTCATTCTACTACACTTACAAATATGGCTGATCCAGATTCGTACAAGAAGATTCATATCGAGTCCTTGCAGGAACTTCAAAGGCAGCTTGATGAACTCCAGAGGGATTTGGCCGACTTCAGAGCAAGGCTGAGGAGGGCCCTGCTGCTGCCGGATGAAAATTGTCTGGTTGACAATACTAATAGTAATAATAATAATAGTAATGATAATAATAAGTAGTAATAATAAGTAGGTTATGTTTTTCTTAGTGTATATATGTATTTTCCTCCTTTTGTATATTGGATCAACCCAAGGGATTCAAAAATCTATGTTTGGTTGTTGACTTTGAATTTTTAATTCTTATTTAGTATTTAATTATCATTCTTGCTTATTCCTTATTCGCAACATGTTGACAGAGGTTAATCTGATGCGATAGATCGATCATATATTGTAATAGACGGTTATTAATAAAAAGGATTATTGTTATTGAGAGGGTGAAAAGACATGTCATGACTTTTCGATTATAACCGTAACAAAACGGTTATTTAATTTTTATAACTGATCGTGACTCTTCGACATATTTGTTTTTAAATCTATTTTTTAATTTATATAATAAAAGTCACCAAATTTGGATTAAAGATATGTTGATTATTAAAAAAGATAGATTATATGTGCAACAGATATATTATCTGATGCAACAGAGTGTACATTTATTGCAACAAATGGTATATCTGTTGCAATTCAAAAAAATGGTTACTGAAAAGAACTTATCAAGTCACAACTTTTCACAGTAATAAAAAAGCCACCAGTATTAATAAATAGAGGTGAACAGTCGCGTCTTTTTATTTTTGAATCTGTTTTATTAATTTATATAATAAAAAAGTCACCAAATTTGGATTAAAGATAAAGATATGATGATTATTAAAAAGACATATGTTGCAACAGATATATTATCTGTTGCAATAAATTTTATATCTGTTGTCACAAATGTGTTATCTGATGCAACAGATATATAATCTGTTGCCACAACTCAAAAAATGGTTACTAAAAAGAATTTTATCAATTCACAACTTTTTAAAGTAATCAAAAAGTCACCAGTATTAATAAATGGAGGTGAACAGTCGTGCCTTTTTTCCTAACTCATTCAAATTCAATCCTCTATAAATAGGTCCCTCCTTACTCGTTCATTCTACTACACATATCCATTTATTTCTTTCTCTTCTCTTTCATATTACACCTTCAACTACTTTCTCTTCAAGAACTTGATTGTTTTTTCCTATCTCTGGTAAGTTTTTTTTCTTGTTTTTTGTGTAAATATATGTTGTATTACTTTCAGATTCTTTTCTTTACTTTTGTTTTTGCATTTTTGGTCAATTTATGTGTGTTCTAGATATGCGCGATCCAGTATTGATGTCGCTACTTTACGAGATGACCTAGGGAACTGCAGAGGTAGGTACATGATATACAGTGGGAGTTGGCTACTGTCAGAGTAAGTATGTTGCGGGAGATCCGCAATATAAGAAGGGCGCTGCTACTGCCTGTCGAAGATGCGGTTGGCGATAATAATAATAATAATAATAATAATAATAATAATAATAATAATAATAATAATAAATCGCCCTTTCTCTTCGTCAGTACGGGCTTCAAAGGCACAACTCACTAGACGGAGTCACAGAGACAGAGCTATCGTAAAACTGTTGATCTCGACTGTACCTCCATTTCGGAACCAAGTCGGGAAACCATAAAATTTCCTGTATTATCTAGGTAGAGTCTGGATCTTTCATAGTTCATATACTTCGAGAGGTTAGAACTGTTGTATGAACATAAAAAAGGAGTCTAGCCGGACATAGTCACGGCGTAGATCTGGGAGAATAAAAGAAGACAACAAAGTGAAAAGTAAAAAGTAAATATGTATGTACCTTGCCGGAGAGTCGCCGGAATAATATTCACAAAGCCAACTTTTATTGCTTTACTAAGATTATTACAAGAGAGAATAAGAGAGAATTTCTAAAACTCCTTGTGCCTCTTCTTCAGAATGAGGCTCTTTTTATAGAAGAGAAAAAGGAATCTTGCACAGTAATATATGGGTCCTGTGCACAGTGTTTTACCACAGCATTTGTGAAACAGTATTTTCAATTATTACAATTATTACATATTCAGATTTATTTTTTGTGGCCCCATCGTAGAAATTCTTCTGCGTTGGCTAAAACTTCTTCTGCGTTCAGGGTTTCTGGTGGCTGGGAATCCGTGATATCATCAGTGTTTCGCTCCGTGCTATTCATAGATGTGTCCGAGGTTTGTTCGACTGTATGAAGCAATTTGTCTCGGACTTCGGCCAGATATTCTTCAATGAGTTG
>NW_025894507.1:0-1109 GCF_002878395.1 Capsicum annuum
CTCAAGTCATGAAATTAGGGATTTTTCATGTATACCAGTCTAGGGACAGGCACAAACACATAAGTAAACGAATTGAATCAAAAGTCATAAAATGATTTAGGCAATTTGCCCCAAAACAAACAAGCATGTAAATTAAGGTTTAATAGATCAAACCAGTCAACAATCGTAGGGATCTTGAATAACACTCATAAAGTCAAACAATAGAACACAAGAAAAGAAAATAGGCTAAAGAAAATTGAGAACTTGAAAACGCGAAATCAAACCTTTGTCACAAAAAAATATGTTGTTTCCTGGGGATTTTAACCGGAATAGTGGCGATGGTGGAGGTATTTTTCCAACTGATTTCATTGGTTGCATGGCTGGTTGGCGGTGGAGAGGGCCGGAGGCGGTGTTCGTGTAATACCCCAATCATTTCTTAAGCCTAAATCTATCTTTTGAATTGATAGGGGTGGCTTCCAAAGTGATTGATCTTTATATTGTATTTTATTTCTCTAATTTATACTTTTTTTCATGTATATAATTGAATAAGCTTTCCATCGATACCAATTTCATCAAAATCTGACATCGGATGAGAAAGTTATGGCCATTTTACTAAACAATGTCGGAATTGCCCAGGCCTGACGGTAGATCTGAAGGACTGCGAAGTCCTTGGTGGACCGTCAGTTTTCCCTTAAAGCCAAGGCAGTAACCCATTTTTCTTGCCATCGTGCGACGGCCAAAATGGTGGGCCGCCAAAAATTTGACAGACCATCAAGAGGACTATCAAGTCGAGGCAGAATGTCCTATTTTTCACCCCCGAGTGATGGACGATCTGGTGGACCATCAGTTTTCTAACGGTTCGTCGCTTCTACTGTCACGTTGAGGTAGAATGTCCCAGTTTTGGCACTCGAGTGATGGACAATTGGTGGATCGTCAGTTGCTCTGACGGACCGTCAGTTCGACTGTCACAGACCCCGATCAGCAAGTTTCAACTCTTTTTAAAAGGGAATTTTGATCTTTTCCGCCCATTTTGGTCTTGTATATATATATATCCAAGAAGATGAGAAAACCTTATTTTCTCTTATTTCTCTTCCAATAAATATCTAGAAGCTACAGTTTCTCTCTAACCC
>NW_025894508.1:0-1158 GCF_002878395.1 Capsicum annuum
AAGTTGTGTCTGACAGGTTCAACATTGTCAGACACAACTTTGTTTGATCTCCTTGAACCTAGCTCTTGGGATCTCCAGTCTGCTAGGTAGAGTTACCGCCATGCTG
This sequence comes from Capsicum annuum, assembly GCF_002878395.1. Lineage (NCBI taxonomy): Eukaryota > Viridiplantae > Streptophyta > Magnoliopsida > Solanales > Solanaceae > Capsicum > Capsicum annuum. The sequence goes on from NW_025894508.1 coordinate 107, forward strand.
ACTTGTCCTAGGCCTTAAACCCATTCCCTTGGATGTCCTTTCTACTCCTTCTCTAGATAGGCATTTCGTAAGTGAATCTGACATATTATCCTTTGACTTTACATAGTCAACAGTGATAATTTCACTAGAGAGAAGTTTCCTAACAGTATTATTTCTCCGTCGTATATGACGAGATTTACCGTTGTACATTATGCTCCCCTGCCCTACCTATTGTCGCTCGGCTATCACAGTATATATATACCGGTGCCACTGGTTTAGGCCAATACGGAATATCTTACGAGAAATTATGGAGCCATTCTTCTTCTTCGCCGGCTTTATCCAATGCGATAAATTCATATTTCATTGTAGAGTGACCAATACAAGTCTGTTTGGATGATTTCCATAATACTGTTCCTCCACCGATAGTAAATACATATCCACTTGTGTATTTTACTTCGTTCAATCCGGTGATCCAATTTGTATCACTATATCCTTCAAGTATTGCAGGATATTTATTATAATGCAAGGCATAATCTTGAGTGTATTTAAGATACCCCAAAACTCTTTCCATTGCCATCCAATGAGTTTTGTTGGGATTACTCGTGTATCGACTCAATTTACTGATAGCGCATGCTATGTCTGATAGTGTACAGTTCATTATATACATTAAATATCCCAATACTCTTGCGTACTCCAATTGTGAGTCACTTTCACCTTCATTCTTTCAAAGTGCGAAGCTCACATCCAATGGAGCCTTGGCAATACTGAATTCCATATACTTGAACTTGTCAAGTACATTTTTGATATAATGATACTGTGACAATGCCAACCCTTGTAGAGTTCGATGGATTCTTATACCTAAGATCACATCTGCAACTCCAAGGTCTTTCATATCAAACTTGCTCTCGAGAATTCATTTTATTGCATTTATGTCATAAATATCTTTGTTGATAATCAATATATCATCCACATATAAACAAACAATGACTTGGTGATTTGGAGTGTCTTTAATATAAACACATTTATCACATTCAAAATAAATGAATGTGATAAATGTGTTTATATTAAAGACA
>NW_025894509.1:0-1204 GCF_002878395.1 Capsicum annuum
TATTGAAGTTGCAATGAGTCTTGGTATTTTCCGGATGGTTTTGATGATTTAAATTGTTGAAAATATTATGTATTGAGTCTTCATATCCTTGTCCAAATGTCGAGTTGGTTATGGTTCAATGCATTGATACCTTGTTGATGTTGAGGAAGATTAAAATGTTTTGAGCTAAAATGTGTTGAGTTAGGAATCCACAAATAGATATGATTTGATAAATGAGAAAGAAATTTTATTTGGTCTTTATGATAGACCCTTGTGATGTTGTGGTGGATTTTCTAATGCGTTTTGAGCTTGTTGAGGAGTAGTACTTAGCAACGAGAGGGAAATTTGGTATTTTCTCAAACCTATGTTCCACCGTAGGGTTGTTTGATGGCGATATTATTGGCCAGAGAGCCCGATTGTGATTATTGTAGTTTTAAGGTCATACTCCCTGGCAAAGAGTATGACACTCCCGTCAATGAAGGTTTCAAATATTGGTATTCCACGTAGCTCACATTGGGTTGTCGGTTATAGGAAACTCCCCTGTCTATAAGAGTCATGTTTATTGAGATACCGAGTCACTTCGAGTTTTGATGTGGTAAGTCAAGTTGCTTATGATGATCTATAATGATTTATGAGGTTTTTCTCCTATATTTCCTATCTAAGAGGTTATGAGTTGCATGATTCAATGTCACTCAAGCCAGGTGTGTCATTATGGTCCGTATGTACGTTTTTACAAAATTTATGATATTATTTATATTTTGCTTGCGCCTCCACATACTCAGTACATATCTTATGCTGACCTACATATTTCTCTATGGGTTACATTCTTACCATGATGTAGGTTCAGGTACTCAGCCGCAGCCGCGACAGTGATATCTGAGTGTCGCATCTACGTTCCTTCAATGGTGAGTCCTCATGGTTCGAGGACCAAGTTTCTAGTTTTGGTGCTGTTGTTTTGTGATCCCTTTGGTCTGTTGATTCAGTTGGAAGTTTGTCCCAATGGTTTGTTGATTTTGCTGTATAGAGGCTATGTCAGACTAGTGTATTATTAGGTTGATTTGTGTATAGACATTCCATATATATACAGTCTAACGATATTCCGTGCCATGTACGATGTGATATGATATGTACTTATATATATATCCTTAGCGTAGTGTGTATGTTGTTGTGTTGGAACCCAAGGGTAGTGTTTTGTCTAAAAGGGTTAGCTTGAGGCTACGTGTAG
>NW_025894510.1:0-1841 GCF_002878395.1 Capsicum annuum
TGCTTATGGGCAAAATTTTACATCCTACTTGTTCTCTATCATCTCCATAGTTTCACCAATGATGCAATTCGTTGCTTAAGCCAACACCAATTGCCAGGACTTCACTTCTCTCCACACTTGTATGAGTTGTACCACCATTGATTGGCCCTTGTATAGTCAAAGACCTCTTGGCTCACCATATGAGGATTAGCCCTGTTAGTGCTACTGAGGAATTTGTGTCCATTTTATTCCAAATGTAGAAGAGCAATGTGAGGAATTTAGAATTTTTGGGTTCGGAAAGTTTATTAGGAAATGGGGATGAATTTTAGTTTTCTTGCTTCCATATGATCAAGTCAAAAAAATATCTGTCTCACCTCTTTTCCGTACTCCAAAAGAAAGAATTCATTTTAAGTTTAGAAAGGTTTTTATTATTAAAGTGACAAAAGAAGATTAGTTTCGAAAAGGACTTTTTATATTCAAAACTCAGAGTCGCCACTTGGTATAAATTGGGTGTGCCAAGTCACCCTTGAATATCCTTTTTCAAAAAAAGATTTGACTCTTTAAAACTGATCCGCGAACAGAAATTCCAGCTAAGGAATTCTGTTGACCAAGGGGAAGGTGTTAGGAACCCCTCGATCCCGTGATTCGACGACGATCGCTTGGTAGAGTGTATCGGCTAACTTTGACACTACCAGGGTATAAACCTCACAAAACATGCAAAACAATTAATCAAGCAAATAAGATAACACAATTCAAAATTTAGTGTTCAGTCCAATTATACAGTCCAAAAATAAAAAATGCGTAAAAATAAATCTTACTCTAAATTAATTCTAGACTAATGCTCTACCCGACGCCTTGAGCCTTAATCACGAACGTCCTCCGGGTACATGATACCTCGGGGCATTCCCCGGTGAATAAATATATATGGATACTTCGGGGCATTTCCCGGTCAATTTATACAATTGATTCAAAAGTGATAAAACAAAACAATTCCAACACATATTTCAAACATTCCAACAATCTACCAATTCTAAATTTTGCCTACCCGATCCTTGTGCTTGCCTACCCGCTCGATGACATATCACGTTCAACATCAACAATGAATCAAAATACTATAATATTCACTTTTATCAATTTTCGATTCCCATTCTCCAAATAATAAATTTTAATCCTCCATGAGATATTATTTCGTCACACACCTTATAATTAATCCATAATCAAGGAAATCAAATACCAAATCAAAACAAACAATAATTCACATCACCACGGATCAACCAACACACCCGATTCAATTCAAAGAATAGAACACGACAAATAACGAAATAAAGAAGAAAAGGAAAAGAACTCGACCTCGATTTGAAGGTTTCGAAATTCAATAATGCTTCAACAAAAGGACAGAAACCATGCCGAAGAACCTTGAATCGAACCTCAACAAAGGACTCACCAACTCCGTACTAAATCAACCATAAGAATATTCACAAAATGCAATCCGAACAGCAATCCACGGGCATGAATAAACTAACCCAAGAATCACAAATCACAAGAAAAACTGAAGAACCCATATGCCTGTAGCTCCGGCGATCTCGGCCGGTAACTAGAATTGATGAAACAAGTTAGAATCCGGTGACCTTAACGTTCTCCGGCAGAATCTCGTCTAAAACCAAGAAAAATGAAAAGATTTTGGGGGATTTTGAGGGATGGGGGTCACTGTTTCGCGTCGCCGGAGCTCCGGAGGGCTCAAACACAGTGAGAACCAACGAGAACGAACTGGATCTCGACTTGTCTCAGGCGAAACTCGTCGGAGCAGTACCCCTTTTCCGATTCTCTCCTTCTCTCTCATATACACATTCACTGAAATTCTC
>NW_025894511.1:0-1597 GCF_002878395.1 Capsicum annuum
CCGGATTTGCTTAGCAGTGGTACAGTTTACAGTTTGACACTCTGTTGTATTCGGCTGGTCCTAGTCCACAGACTAAGATGTTCTTAGCCTTAGCATTTTATTTAATGCCACTAAGTCATCAGCGGTAAACTCACTTCTTGACCTGTTCACCATCTTCTAACTTCATTAGAATAGTAGGACCATCAGTGATCTTGGCCCATAACTCGTAGTCTTCCCCTTGAATGAACGTTTCCATCCTAGCTTTCCACAAAATGAAGTGAAAACCATCAAAGAGTGGAGGTCTAATAGTGGATTGACCTTTACTATGACCAGTAGGTGGTGCGGAATTCATCATATTGACTTTGTCTTAGGTGCTAGTCCTTTTTAAAACAACCTCTCTCTAATACCACTTGTTAGAGTACGTGCCCTATTGACCAGTGACTTTAACGTAAGAGTTTCCTATGGATGGAACGGATTACCTGACTTGTTCCAAAAAGTAGTAAAACAGGAAGTAAAGAACACAATGATTTCTACGAGGAAAACACCGGCTCAAAAAGGTATAAAAAAATACGACCTGTACCTCTACAGGATTTAACCCTAACTTCACTAAACTAGGAATCATAAACTCTAATTCCTATAACTCAACAATCACCCTTGACTGTTGAACCCACTTCTAGTTATCCCAAACTTAAAGTTAACTCAGCTCAGTATTGTTCCTAAACAATCAATCTAGGAAAGCAATAAATTACAGCTCAATAAGAACAATACATTTAAACTGACTCATGAACTGTAAAGTTCTGTCCTGTGAAACAAGTTCGTCAATCTGTTTCTTTGTACTGGCAGTACTTGAATCTTCAGTCAGAATTCTCTCAATTTTAAACTTTCTCAATTTGCTCGTGTTTAGCCTTTTCTTTCTTTGTAAATGCACAAGTTATTCTGAATAATACATCTTCTATTTAAGCACAGCTCTCCAAAGAGTCATTTTTTATTTCAAACTCCTCCTTTAATCAGAACTCTCATTGCATAGAATTTTACTTCAAGTGAGACTCCTTCAATTCCAAGTCTTATCTCCTTAGTGTTGTAGTCAAACTCCAACTCTTTAAATCAGCACATGTTTATTTCCTTGAGTTTATCTGAATTAGCCACCCATCTGGTCCTTCCTTAATTTTTGCACGCTTGTCTTTAATCATCGATGATTTTGCTACAAGTTTCAGCTACATGAGACAGTGTGTCTGTGAACCAGCTTGACTGACATGTTTCATATCACTTTGTCAGTTTGTCAATCATCAAAACTGCATCGTACCCAATAGATTATTAGGTAAAAATAATTACCAAGTCATGGTAGCTCTTGGAATCATAAGAATACTTGGTTATCTAAAAGGAAGTAATCTTTAATTAGTCTACATTTTTTTTAGAAGGCCACACCTTAAATTTTACAGTGTACAAATTGAAATAAACTGGTATGTAGAGCACTATTGCAATCATGAATACCTTCATTTGCTTATCTTTGTACTTATGTTCGATTTCAATAAATAAATCACGTTGCGTTGTTATTCTTTATTAAGAGATCCAGCTTTTACAATTTTCATATATATTACTATCTTCTTATTCTTGCATG